>NC_091560.1:15444594-15457094 GCF_042767895.1 Penaeus vannamei
CTCGTGCCATTTGATTGAAATTAGCTCCAGTTCATATGTAGAATGAAAAGCAATTGTCTTTAAAATCCATTCTCAGTTATTGAAGAGTTAGGGAAGGGGGGGTGGACTATCTGAGTGGTAGTAAAATATTTATGCAAGAATTGGTGAAGAACAATAATAATAATAATAAATAAATAAAAAAAAAACAAGAAGAGGAGCAGCTGGAAGGGTAAGAGTGCAAAGAGATATAATTGTGGTGAGAGTAATGATGATGATGCTGAAGATTAGAAAAATAAGAAAGGGGAAGAGAGGGAAGTACAGGTAGAGGGAAAGGAGGCTAAGGATTATACAAAAAAGGAGAATATAAATAGATATATAAAGGAAAAAAGGAATTGCTCCAGTTGTCAAATGTCTTTCATAACTTGGATCTACATATATCTGGGTGTAAGGGGGATAATTCATGTTAGCTCTTGTCTTAGGGTTAGATAAAAATGAAACTCCAGGTCCTAGGGTTAGATAAAAATGAAACTCCAGGTCCTAGGGTTAGATAAAAATGAAACTCCAGGATATCCCAGGTTAAGTACTTATTTTCAGAAAGACATGGAAAAGCAAATTTGTTGTAAGAGTGAAAGATGGTTGTAGTGATAGTAAAGGCAATAGTGATGGTATGGTAATACCAGAAGCTTGCTTGAAACAGCACAAAGCAGTCTGTGCTATTATGATAATCACCCCATGCAAGAAACAAATAGGGTAGGAGTGGGGAGCATTAAGCTATGGAAACTAGAAGCTAAAGACGAGAGTTTGAATATCTGCCTTAAACTCTTTACTGACAGGCATTCCTATAGCTGTCATGGAAACCCTACCCATCATGATAGGCACATGTATCTGTCATTACTCGCTCTAGCTAGTGAGATGAAAGGGCCGGCTATACACAACATTAAGGTTAAGCGGTTGCCAGTAGTCATCAGAATGAGTGCCACACACAAAATTCTGGCACCATCAGCATAGGGTTAGCAAAGATGAAATATGAATGGATACAATTTGAAGAGAACATTAGTAAAAAAAAACATTTTTGAAACAGTTATTGAAATCTGTGGAATGACTTTGGGTAAGAAAGGTAGAGAAGGAAGACTTACTGGTGGAACAAAGTGAAACAAGACCTTTTATATAATAGTAAATGGCAAGTGGAAATGAAGATGGGAGACAGTATAAAGAAAAAAATAGGCTTGAGACAGGTCAGTATATCCAAGAGGCAGGATTTTCTTGTTTGGAAAAGATTTAGATACCTTAGTAAGAGATTATAAGTAAGGTGGGAATACACTTAACTTGTTGGATCTGTTTGCATCACAGTGCCAAAAATAAGAGCGGTCCCCTTTGTAAAGTTATTTTGTGTAAACTTTTTTAGCTTTTTTGCCATTTTCCAATGTTCATATTTGTCTTTTGATTTACTTTTTCTTGCACAGACTCTATAACATCTCTCTATGTAGTAAATAATTCAGTGCAAGAAAAAAAAGTATGGAACATTTGGTTATTTGTCATATATTTCAATTTTCCCCCTCCCAAAACCTAACATGTCTTCATGGGAGGGCTTAGCAGACGGGGACTGAGACCCAATGTAGAGGATTACCCCTACCTTGCCTTAACTAATTTTGCTTGGTCCTTTCTTCTTTTCTCTCCTCCTCCGTATTTTCTTTATTCCCTTCTTCTATCCCATTTCTAAGGTGTGAGAGCCATACAGAAAGGATGAAAGGCTGGCTTTGTGTCAGTCACGAAAGGCCTCCAGGAGCCAGGGGCACAGTATTCCCTTGGTTAATTACCTAGCCCTTACCCCTAATGGGGACCCTGAGGGGTAGACTGTTTCTTTTCCCCCATTTATTTAGGCTCACCATGGCCAGTAATGAAGATTCTTTAACTTTAATAGAGGCATTAAGGGTGGCCCTTCATCAAATAGCCTATCTTGAATTTAATTTTGATAGTTTTCCAACCCCTGCCCCTCCTTTGACCATGGCTTTGTCCACTGACTTTAATACCCCCTCTGCAACCCTAGCAAACAACTCTAACCATTCCAAAACACCCAACAAGGTGATTACTCAACCCCTAGAAAGTACCTCTTCCTCATCCCCAACATTCTCCTCTTCATCTCCTGCTGCGCAACCCTCTTCAGTATCAATCCTGTCTTCCCTTATTACTACTCTTCATCCTTATTATCCCTCTGCAAACCTTTTGAGTACTGTCTTTGGCCCAGCCAAGTTGGATCAATTCTTTGTGATCCCCCCACAGCCCCCTATTCTGAGAATACCCTTCTCTTTCAACAGTGCCTCCAAAAACAAGTAGGCAAAGTCACCTTTTCTGGTCACTCCAGTTTTACACACCAGTTACCTTTGAATTTCAAGCTTGTGACAATCTACTCAAACTGACCTTACTGGCAAACCCATTCCTGCCTAACGTCACCCCTCACTTAATACTTGTACTGGAACTGTTTCTATTCCCCCAAATGCTTGTCCTATCTACAACAAGGACTGGTTAAGATTGTGAAAATGACCTGCTTACCTGCCTTGCTGATTATGATGCAGTGGCAATAGTGTTACACTATTCCTCTTAGAGCCAGTGTAAGTCCCATGTCAGTATTGCCAAGATTAGCTTCCATAGACCTGACCTCCCCCATGAATTTTATATCATTGGATTTTCATACCATTTATGACCATATTAACCCCTTCCTTGTCAATGTGAGAAATGTTGGCATTTTGACCACCCAGCCAAACACTGTCACTCCACAACTTGCTGACCTCTATGTGCCCAACCATTCAAATTGCCCTGTTTAGTCATGTACATGTGCCATTTGTTGAGATTCCCATAATGTATGTTATGGGAGTTGCCCTGCCTACAAGCTCAAATGTGAAGTGGCAGTCCTCAGATTCAAACTAGGCCTCACTCTACATGAGGTCAGAAAAGAAGCATGACAATGAGGTTTTTCCCTCTCAACTTATTCCAAAACAGTCCTTCACTTTGCTTCCCCACCATCTTCACAAGATATTTCTGCATCTCCCCCAGTATGTCTCCCCTATACCCTAAACCATCCTACGTCTACTCACCCTATCCCCCCATCAAATTTGTTTTCCATTCTAAATCCAGATACTCCAATCTCTACCACTTCCCCAATACCTACCCCCTGCTCCTCACTTTATTTGTCGCACTCCACCCTCTCCTACACCTTCCTCTTCTGCTCCTCAGATATCTATCTACACTTCTCCTCAGTCCTCTTCACCCAACTCCCCTCCAGAAACCCTTGAAGACATCCAAAACTTCCTAAAGATGACCCAAGGGAACACCCCCCACCCCCAATCCCTGTTCTTACTCCTTCTACATTTAAAGTATTTGCAGATAACCATCCTCCTCCTCCTCAAGTTCCCTCCACACCCCCTTCCTCCTACACCCCCCCAACATACCCCTCTCTCTACTGCTTCCGCTTGAATACTAGTACGAATCCCCTCTATCACAACAATGTCCTTCTCCAGACCCCTCCCTTCCAGATATTCTTCCTGATACTTCACCACCTACCCCAGTCCCCCTTTCTCATCCCCCAAATTCTTCTCCTACTTCTCCAACAACCACCTCTGTTTTACTTGAACAATGTCCCTATTCCTTTCCCAGTCACAGATACAATGCATTTCCTTCAATTGCTCTACACCCTTAACCTTTCCCATTTTACAAATCCCTGCTCTACTTCATTTACTTCCCTCTTTTCCCTTTTCGTTGCCATACTTTCCTATAACACCCTCTAATCTTAGACATCTAACACCTTCCCCTCTCCCTGGATTCTTCTCCTACTTTTCCAACAGCCAACTCTATTTTTCCTTTACCTTCCCCAGGGACAGATACACTATAATTTACTCATTCACCCAACTTCCCTAACCCTCCCCTTTCTACTAATCTCTGTTCTAGTTCACTTACTCCCCTTTTTTTCCCTTTTCACTACCATACTATCCTATAATGCTCTCTAATCTTTGACATATAACACATTTTATTGTAATCTTTAACTCTTCTTTACCCTTTCTGACACAAGACTTTACCATAGTGCTATATAACCTTTGATGTCTAGCACAGGGCTTTCCATTGCCCTGCCCCCCCCTCCTCCTATGTTTCTACATCCCTCCAGTATCTTTCAATCATTCCAGTTCTACCCCTTACTACTCCCCCTCCCCCTCCCAATAATTCTTTTCTCATGCTAAATCCAGACATCCAGACATCTACGACTATTCTAAATCCAGACATTCTAATCTTTACTTTACCAGTACCTACCCTCCTCCTCCTCCTTACTTTGCTCATAGCATAAGACAAACAAAATATTCCACCCTATCTTCTACATTAGCCTCTTCCCCCATCCTTCAAACATCTGTCATACCCTCTTCTCCCCCTCATAAACATTCATTTCTGAGACCTCCCCAACCAACTCCTTCAGAAACTCTCAAGGACATTTTTAAACATTCAAAACTGTTAAACCAGGATCCAGGATATGTCTACACCTCCTTCATCCCCCAATCTCTCTGCTCCCAAGCCCTCTACATTTAAAGTTACTGCCAACATTCATCCTCTCCTACTCCTCTAATCGCCCTTGCTCCGTACCTTCACCCATTTGCGTGCGTCTGTGTGTCTGTGTCTCGCATGCAGAAGTGGAAAAAAGATTAATGTGCCTAGTTCTCACAGAAATTGTTTTACTTCTGTGATAAATTTTTTGAGAGACTAACATGAATGTATATAGATAATTTTAGAAACAAAATGTCTATAGCTTCATCTATTTTTAAAAGTTTGCTCTTTCATCTTTCAGGTGACCATACAAAAGTAGAGGTGACATTACAGGAGAGAATGGTAATGACAGGTGGACAGTCTTTCACCATCAGAGAAAATAATGCAACTGTTGCAACAGGTGTGGTAACCAAAGTTCTAAGGAGTGTTGAAATCCCAATGAAGAGATTAGATAAAGTTGATTTTGAAAAGTTTTTGAATTAAAGAAAAAAAAAAAGAGAGGTTTGTAGTTCTTGTATTACACTTTGTAAATATATACATAATTTGCAATCATAATTTTTGTATCCTTCAAACACGGCAAAAGTTGGGTGGTAATGATACATGGTGTCACCTACAGGTTTATTGAGTAACATTTTTGAGAGGCGACTGATACACAGCATGTCCATTTGAGTAATAAGCATTGGTTATGTCTGTGGGGTGGATGCTACAAAGCAATGGATGGTGTGGGAGGTGACTTAGACCAGTGACATACCAGCCTACAGGCACAACACCCCACGGGACACTGACTAGGTTATTATTCACAGCTGCTCCAAGGAGTTAGCAGCAGCAGCAGTCATTGAAAGGTACACTAAAACCTAACTGCCTTGCAGTTCTTGTTGATGAAATGTCAATCTCCACAGAGCAGCAGCTTGAACGCTAGTGTAAAACACTTCCAGTTCAACCTAAAAATAAATGTGCAAGGTTATGTCAGTTGGCCATCTCTTTAAAGATGGTCTCCATTTCCAAGATTTCTTATTGTGCATTCATTTCTTTTCTGGCCTAATGCCAAGGTCACCCTGCACTTGTATATTATTGGTCTTTGCTGCTCAAAAAAATAAGGTTTATAACTCACATGATGACAAAGACACTTAGGACGAAGTGTAATTCATTTGAAATTATCTATCATTGACACACTGAAGCATGATGCTTCACTCCTCTCTGTGAGTATATTATCCACCTCGCTATGACCAGGGGAGGAGGCTCTACTTGTAGAGCACCAATGAGCCTCAAGGGGGAGGGGGTGATGAGGTTAACAATGATAAAAGAATAGGTTTTCTCTGATCTTCCTTGCCAAGTGTAAGTTACTACTGACAGGAATGAGGGGACAGAAGGGGGATGACCTGCCAACACCTAGTATCTTTGAGGCCATCGAACTGCTGGCACTCGTTCCTGCTTAGATGAGACTCTCTTGGCTTAATACTCTATCCAATACATTCATGATTTCCTGTGAATGTATTAAATAAAGACTTAATTCTTAATACAAGACACACTGGTCCGATGTCGCCACCAAACTAGTCTCGTCAGTTTCATAGTTTGAAAAGTAACTAAACATTTTTTAAAAATCATATAAATAGACACAAAAAACAAAAGCCTTAGCTTGGCACAGGAAGCAAAGTATGATTTAATTTCATCAATTTCATATAGTTATTCCTGGACTGAGTTAGTTAAAGCAAATATTTACATAGCAAAGCAAATCAGGCCTTTCTAGAAAATACTGATATTCACATCCACACAAAACTTTTTGTGTAATTTCTGTGACAATTAACACTCACTACATTGTACATACAAACACACACACTGAAGCACTGGTCTGGGAGACAGCAACTTTATGAGAGGATAAAACAGCGACGGTTTGAAGCAACCTAATAGTAGCAGGCTTATGTTACATATACAGTATATACACACCAGGACATTCACACATAAGCAGCACAGAGTAGAGGCGGGGCTAGTGGCTGGCACTGCTTCAACGTCATCCAGTAACCATACAGCAGCCAATGTGGAGCGGGGGAGAAGTCACACATGGCTGCCACTTAATGGATAGTGAACGCCATTGTGTAGGGGGGAGACCAGTGCCATGCCACCAGTGCTACCTAATATGAACAGCTCTGTGCACACACCTGCACAGCCATACATGCATAATCAACATCTGACAGAGCACCAGCGCTGTTGTTCCTCTCATGCGTGCATTCGGCACACTCACTCTTGCAACACTCACTCATACTTTCTCTCTTTTTAATTTATTTTATTTTTTATTTTCTAATTCCAACATGGTGATTGTTGAATGGGGGAAGGGGGCCCTCCTCCTTGCATTGCTACCATCAATATGACTTGGTTACTCTTGTTCAGTTTTGGTATGAAGTAAAGCAAGTGCTCCACCTTTGGCATACCAGCAAAGAGGTCTTTTCCTACTTGATCAAACCTCCTGTGACCCAGTACAAGGACTGGCAGAGTGGATGGGGGCCACCTCCCCTTCCATTACCACTGTCCCATACCATGCTTCTCACACCAGACATGACCAAAGCCAGGCCAGGTTTCAGTTACCACCTCGTCCTCCTCTAGCCTGGCTTTGTGACACACTTATACCTAACAAGAAAAGCACAATATCACATTTCACATGGGCAGCCTGCGTCCCTGACACATCCAAGCTTCTCTCTGCTGTCACCCAAATGCCACAGATGGCTGCTGGGTTTCACGTCCACAAGCAAGATTCCTTTCAGTTGCCACTGGTGACAACACTGATGACAGGCTGTCACATGAGCCTGAACCACAAGCAGTACGGACATGAACCACAGCTGTTGTGCCAGCCTGAACCACAAGCAGCAAATACAATTATGGGTGTAGGAGCAGCAGGAACAGTGTAAGAGGTGCAGGAGAGGCAGAGCACGGCCGGGGAGCAACAGCCACCGAGACTGCTCCTCTTGATGCATGTCTACTCGGACCTCCCGACGTGACTCCTGGTAACGAGGGACATCACCCTCACATTGTGCGGTATGGACCCTGCATTTTCAAAAACTATAAAAAAAGAGAAATTCATTAATGCTGTAGAAATATTATGAACTGAAACTTATGCACATTACAAAAATCATATACTTCATAAAAGAAAAAAACAGAATACAAGAATAACAACTGATAAATGCACAACTTACTTGGATAACAAAAGATGGGCCACCAGCCACAATCTCAGGAGGTATCTGACTCAAAGGACAGTTTTCAATAGACATTATCTGCAAATTTGTGCAGAGTGCCAACTCAAAGGGTAGGTTGTGTAGCTGAGGATTGTCATTGATGTATAAAGTCTCAAGAGACTCCAAAGTCCCTATTTCTTCTGGCAGGTAACTCAGGTTATTTTCACCAACGCTCAGGTGAGTTAGATTGACTAAATGCCTGCAAAATGAAATAGTATCCATGTTACTCTCAAGTTTTAAGCACTACAAAAATCTGATCTGGAATCAAGAGAACACACTGTCTTGTAAATATTCAAATCTAGAAACTCTAATGTATAACAAACAATCATGTACACATGTAAATAAATGGTCATCCAGCTAAACAGATAAGACATGAGCAGATCACTAACCCCAGAGCACGTGGCAGAGCAGAAAGCTGATTGGATTGGACTATAAGCCTTTGTAGATCTTTAAGGAACCCTATCTCAGGTGGCAACCCTTCTAGACGATTCTCCTCTAGATCCAACACCCGAAGCTTGCGTAAGTTGCCTATACTTGAAGGAATTTTCTGTAAAGGGAAAAACTTTTGTTTTACTTTTTTGCTTCCCAATCGTATTCACTTACACTTCCTCAGAATGCTATATTGCAGCAGCCATTTGCCATGCACAATTGTCTTTCATGGGTGTAAAGTAGCACACACTGTACTCAACACACCACACACCCAAACACCTAAACAAGTATGCACCCACACACTCACCCACCCACACACTATGACCACTGGCATTTGGTATATGCATGATCCACTGTGGTTTCATTATATCAATTTTGTTCACATGTAGGTAATTTAATAAATGCTTGCTCACAAAAGAGAGTATCTTTTCTGAGACTACCTGATATCGCCTCTATCCCGTTCTATTTACCAACTTTACGACTGTTATCATTATTTTTATTGATGCTATTAAAATTACCATTATTATTAAATAAACACTGACCCCTTGGATGCTTCACTTCCAGATGTTTCACTATCTGCAAGTGACCCAAAATACTGGCATTAGGCTTGTACAGCCAGTCTGACAGACATATGTTTTGTAGGCCACTCGCACACACAATCACTCGTGTGCGGTGACACTATTCCAAGCTTTCTCCTTGAAATAATATTTTCCTTTTTCTGCACAAGCATTTTTGGCTTTTTTGATATTTTCCAATGTCTATATTTGCCATTTGATTTCCGTTATCCAAATGGTATTCAACTATTTTCCTTGCACAGATCCCAATATTATCTCGAGGTAGTCCAGAATACAGTACAATAATACTAACAATATGTAACATTTCATTATCCTTTTCCTTTCCTCATTTTTTCTTAATATTCAATTTTCTGTAATACAGCCTGCGATGCTGGTCATGGCAAGCAGGAATAGGATCCTGGGCAAGGAAACAAAATCTTTCCTGGATTTGGTGCTCTTCCAATTATGGCTCAGGGATAATACATTCCTCTAATTTATCAATGGAAATAAGTCCCTTCCTAAACACCCAATGTATCTTATCACCCTCTACCAGCTTTGTGCACTCATGGCGTCATTCTCATTGTTGCAGGCTTCTGCTGAAATTCTCATGACAGCAAGGTCCTGTTACCCCAGTCATAATAGTCATGTCAGCCAGATCATAGGGGTTAATAATAATCATAAAAATTGAATTTTATCTACATGTTTCTTTTAAACTGTTGGTAAAGAATGGGCTACAGGAAGAATTTCTGATCCTAATTTAAATGTCTCTAAAATTAATTACTCCCATTTGTGGCCCATCATTTCTCATCCTTTTAGAAGTCTATCAGCTGCACAAACCAAACCTAAGCACTACAAGCATGATCATATAAAACTGGGAAAAAAAAAAGCCTTTCAACCCTGGACCACAAGCCTTTGTAATGCTTCAACTTTCCATTAAGATTTTGATTGTGTAGAGGTCACATACATCAGGGTACTCCTTAAGGTTTAAATATATTTATAAATGATACCACAGACTCCCATACACCTGTTTTGAGTGTTCCTGGAAATTTCAATTTGCTTATAACTGGGACACCCACTGACCCAAGGTCTCATCCTGACTATCAGTGGTGTTAAAACACTGAAAAATAAATAACTTTTTTCAGTGTTTTCATTGCTGAAAAGCATGACTATACCAAATTGCGTTGTAATTAGTTACAAAGCAAATGCTGCCAACTAATCCACTTTTAACCCACTAACGACGGGTGTCCCACATGAGACACCTGAAAAAATAAATATTGCCAGGCGTCCCGCCAGTGTGACGCTGTTTCGGGCTCGTGCTCCGACGCAGCAGCGGGCCACAGCCAGCGAGCAGGCAGAGTCCGTGCCAGCACCGCGCGCCAATTTTGTAGCTGCCCGGAATCTTTTATTTTCGGCTTCAAAATATACCGGCGTTAATGGGTTAAAGGTCTACTATTCTATTTTCAAACTCAATTATCTTCATGTGTGATACTAAGGAAAATATTTCAGACTTACCCTGAGATTATTGTTTGACAAAATAAGAACTTCTAAGCTCTGTAGACAAGATATATCATCTGGAACTTTTGTCAAATGATTCGTACCCAAATTAAGTTCCACCATATTCTGCCAAGACCCAATATCTGAAAAGAATACAGAAACACTTTATTCCTTTTTACTGAAATTGAAATATCAAAATTGTCAAATGTTTCATCACATACAAAAATTCTAAAGAAATTCACTGCATAAAATAAGGTAAAATATCCATTTCAGTATAAAGCCACAGTCACACTATAGCTTTATACTAGCTGGTCTCCTGCCAAGCCAGTACACCATCCTACATTCTAGTCCCGTGATACTAAAAGGCTTTTCACTTTACCCTGCTGAAAGGACCATCATCCTGCCTCCTGACCCTTGATATAAACACTGCAGCCCTGGCATTCTCAAAGGAAGCAGCACTGGCTGTATATACATCATACTTTTTCCTTTCCCTCAAAAGGGCAAAGAGGAAGAGGAAGCAATCAGAACCATTGTGGATTAGACACTGGTTTGACAGGAGAGAGTGAAATGTCTATAACACTGTGGATATTCCTAATGTAGATGTCTACTAATATCAGCTATTTACATCCTTTAGAGTATCTTGCTCTTGTAAGTTATTTGTGTTCCAAAAATCCTCATTGGCCTTAATATTTGGGAATAAACAACTTCAGAAGGAGGATCCATTCTCAAACTTTGTGCCAATGGAGTTCCATACATGGTAAAATTAGAAAAAGAATACTAAGATGACTTTTTATACTTTCATGCAACATAAATCCAAGAAAACATGTTAAACTGTATATCAAAACCCCATGAGGGCAAGGCAAAACCACCCTGTATCTCAGGGCCCCTCTACCAAGGAATAGTGTGAATGCAGATATAGGTGATGTCTCTGGAAAACCCGCTTCTGCCATAATACATCATTAATCAAGCAAGTTAAACACTTTCTTCCAATGGCTCATTTCTTAAGGCACAATTTAACTGGACTAGTCTTTGGCTAGGACATGACTAGTGTCTGAGTGCCCAACCAGGTATAATGTTTCAACAGCGAAATACACCACCATACCAGACCACACATGCCTCTCACTTGAGTAAAATCAAGCATAGTACTTCTCTTTTGGGCAACATGGAGTATAAGAACTTATTCCCTATTTTTGCTGTAGTTTCAGGTTTCATAGCATATAATTTTTTTAAAGATTTTAAATTTACTGATTTAACCAAGTGCCGACGGGTAAAAATGTTTGACAAGTGGACGTAAGAACAGGATTGTTGGCACACATCGGCAGTTTCCCGTTTGCACACGGCTCAATTGGTAGTTTGCAAGCTACATTTGGCCCCTAAAAGCTTTTATTTTGCTATAATTTATAAAGATATTATAATTTTGAAGGTTTACCTTCATTATAGGTACCATTGCCTAAAATCTTTACCATATAAATGAAGCCGCTACTATCGGAGAAAAACTAACTCCGTCTGACAAGTCAGTGGCGTGGGAATGGGCACGATACGATGCCATCTGTGTTTTGGTCCACAACAGCCGTGGCATGTACGTACATACCACTAGTTGGCAACGGGTTAAAATCAACACCCATCTGACGGGTCATTGATGCGCGTTTAGATCCTCAGCCATTTCTTTATTTTTTTTGGTAATAATGAAAAAAAAGAAAAAGATAATCACCTCTAAATGTTTTATATAAATCTCTAATATAACTTTTGTTGACTTCAAAGATATGTTAAGACACTGATAATTTCTATAAGCAAATTACAAACAATTTTTTAAATTGCACCATAGAAAGCTTCAAGATACCTAAAGAAAAAGAACACTCTAGGTTGAATTATCAATAGCTCCCCTCAGCCCTCAGATTTCTCACCAAACTGACATGTTTCGTCCAGATGGCCACGTGCACAGCAAGCCTGTGTGTACACAAAGCCTGTTAAACCACACCTTAAGAGTAAACTACTGGCCCTATCACACAGATGACACATACCAAGTGGGAGTGATGTGAGCCCATTGTAGTTCATATTGAGCTTGGTGAGGTGCCTGGCTCGAGAGAAAATGCCATATGGGATCCTGTCCACCTGATTGTGCTCCAGATTAATGGAGTGCACATTGGTGAACTGGGAAGGGCCTCCTACAGGGTAAGAGTTGAAGGCATTGCGTGAGAGAGTAAGGGAAGAAAGGTTGGAGAGGGAGCTCAGGAGGCCCTCAGGAAGTTGTGAGATCTGGTTGCCTTCAACATTGAATTCGTCAAGGTGTATGCAC
>NC_091560.1:15479594-15484594 GCF_042767895.1 Penaeus vannamei
GGATCGCTAAAGCCTACTAGATTACAGGATTTTTTTTTTTCCCATTTTTTTTTTTTTTTTTTTTTTTTTTTTTTTTTTTTTTTTTTTTTTGACTAAAATTCAGTGCGACGACTCTCTTAATGTAATCTTTTAGTTTGAATATTTTCAGTGCATCAGTCACCCTGTTGCCTTGGCGGATGTATGCGATCTCTGAGTGCTTCTAGTTTACATTCATTATTTGCATGTCATTAGCCAAGCAATTCTGTAATCAAGATTCCTGCACTACTCATGAGTGCAAAATAATTATTAACCCATTAACCCTGGGTAAAAAAATTTGATAAGTGGACATTAACACAGGGTCGTTGGCGTGCACTGACAGCTTCCTGTTTGCACTTGACTCATTTGGTAGTTTGCAAGCAACATTAAGTACCTGAAGGCTTATATTTTGATATAAAATTAAATAAACTAATAAAAGGTGGTTTACCTTCACTTTATGTGCTATTGCCTATACGTTTAACCATAGAAATGATACTGCTACTATCAGAGAAAAAAAAACTAAATCCGTTAAGCCAACAGCACTGGAATGGTAGTGATACGATGCAACTCGCTAATTTATCTCCAACAGCCATGGCATGTACATACATGCCACCCAGTGGCATGGAGTTAATATCATTACAAAATCCAAGAAATACATGTCAAGCATTGGATATTGAAAAAAAGTACACTATAAAAAATCAGTCTTGGGGGAGGGGAACATTGCTGAGAAACCAGCAACAAGGGAAGCTGACAGCATGGTAAGTAGGTTGTCAGAGATAGGGGAAATATGTCAGCATGAGAAGTATGATGCTGCTACTAGAGATTCATTGGATTAAAGTCTAGCTTAGTAATTTTTTTTGATAAGCAGTTCTTATTTGGCATTCTAAGATGCCTGGTGCAGTTGCTCATGTAGCATCTTTAGATGCATGGCATCATTATTTACTAACAATGATAATTGCAATAAAAATAAAATAAAGGAAAAGAGTTAACTGGTGAGATCAGGCTGGAACAATAATTTACTTCTCAGTGTCTAAGCATCTGTGGAGCTATCTATGGGTAAACATGGCATGTTTGTTCATACCATCCTTTTGTCTAGTGATTAAGTTGAACTCGGCGTCAAAAGAGGTTTGCTGATCTCTATTTTTCTTTCTATTTCCACCTCCCCCCTGCCTTCTACACACACAATAAGGTATTGGTTCATTACCTAAAGTAAAAGACAACTCTTTTTTTTTTGTTTTGATAACAAAATTCATAAAGTATAAATAAATGCTGATAGCATTTGCATATAAAATGAATAGGCTATTCTTTAATTTTCAAGATATGACTGATTTTTTTATTTCTACGGTAGTATGAACTAAAACTCCTCAAAGATTGGTTCTATAAAATTTCATTCATGTAGGTTACTCAACCATTACCCCCCCCATCATACACACTCATCCAACCAAAGCAATACAAATTTAAATGATAAGATACATTTTCAAGCCATTGCACGACTGCACTCCTATCTAGGAGTTGTGTATATTTTTATTTTACTATTACTGCAGTGTTTGAACAGCTAGAGCCCCATGCACCTGACTGCATGTGGCACCCAGCAAATGGTCCAGTTTGGCTCATGAAGCTCCTGTCAGCATTGGGTTTAATCAGTTTTGTCAGACAATACATACTTTTTAAAATACTGATTTACCATAAATATGCTTAATCATAGGTACTGCATGGTTCCCTATAACCCACCCAAACAGGGTTAAAATTTGGATTTATCAAAAATATGCCAGTCTCTGAGGATTGCATAACTACTTCTTGCCTATCCATTGACAGCTTAATCACTTTGTTTCCTTTTGTAAATGACAGGCCATTTATGAACAATGTACTGTCCTGTCCATGAATGAAGCCAATTTATGCCCATCCAATTCCCTCCATAAGAATTTTTACTCTGAAAAAATACCCTTCTTAGTCTATAAGCATTATGACAAACCTCCCCATATGCAAGGTTACAAGATTTTTCTTCCAGATATAATGGATTCACCTCTCATCAGTGAATTTTCCATTCAATTTTGATGTGGTCTCCCATCCCCTTCATCTTGCAAACCAAGTTGAAAACTGAAAACTGATGTTTGGGGGACAGTTATATGCAAAAACACATGAATACTGCATATCAGTAACTTGACTCAGTACAGCAATTCATCCCTTAACCCACTAACGACGGGTGTCCCACATATTAGACACCCTAAAAATTAAACATTGCCGGGCGTCCTGCCAGTGTGACACTGTATCGGGGCTCGCGCTCCGACGCAGCAGCGGGCCACAGCGGGCGGGCAGGCGGAGTCTGGGGCAGCCCCGCCCGTCGAATAGTAGCCACATGGAATCTTTTATTTTCAGCTTCAAAATATACCAGTGTCAATGGGTTAATAACAGTTAAAATATGAAGTAGTTTGGATTAGCACTAAAACAAATATTATATGTCCCTACAAGTATCTAAATGAGCAATGCAGACACATACACAAAAAAGGGTTAAAAATCATATTCTAAAATCCAAGAGAATTTACAGATCTAAATACAGCCAATACATTTTTACTAGGAAATCTCCTAATTCTTGCCTCCTACTTCCATTACTTTTGCTCATGATAATTATTTTTCTTTTTGCACTTTACTGCTCCCTGTAGGAAGGATAACAACAGCAATAACAATATCAACACAGTCCTTGATCTGGCAGGATGTCCAACTTGTGCCCTAAGTGATCCTGTCATCTTCATCTTGCCTGCCAATTCAGCTGGTAACTACCGCAGTAAGCAAGTGACCTCCACCTCCACTGACTCACCTTCATGCCCTTTATACTGAGGTCTTTGGAAGTGGAAGTGGGAGCAGTATGCTGGTTGACGGTGGCACTTTGCTGACTGCTCTCCTTCTGTACTCTAGCACAGCCAGTTCCCCCACTGTTGGTGGTGGCTGGGCTGATGGCTGGGAGGGTGTCTGAATTGGCACCCCCACTGCCAGCACTGCAGCACCCACCCCCACCGTGGTCTTCCCCGGTCGAGCACCCACCTGCACTGCCCAGCTGGAACAGCAGAACTCAATACTAACTGGCACATTATGATGATAATGGCCTTGCATTCCCATGCCAATGAAAAACTACGAGTAGAATCAATTCCATTCACTAAAGATGTTGTGCTTGTCTCTCATACAAACTTTCTTTGTATATAATCCATGTGAAGATATGCTCTACAAGTAGATTTAATGATTCCTTGTATTCTTCAATACATCAGATTTAACACAAATAACTTTACTCATTTTCATTATTCATTATGTCTGAGGAAGAAAGGGAACACTATCAGTGTTCCAATCAGCCATTTTTTGTTTTAGTGCTTAAAGCTTTAACAGAATAGAAGTATTCCCTATCAAGAACAGCACACATCTTCAGTAAATTATGCTCAACACATATATTCAAAATTCATAATGCTCTGCCAGAATCTAAGATGTTACACTTAAAGCACTGGACTTTTCAATG
This sequence comes from Penaeus vannamei, assembly GCF_042767895.1. NCBI lineage: Eukaryota > Metazoa > Arthropoda > Malacostraca > Decapoda > Penaeidae > Penaeus > Penaeus vannamei. The sequence goes on from NC_091560.1 coordinate 15,483,112, forward strand.
GGCAGACCCATGCACCTCTAGCAAATAAATGTGAGAAGTAGATATAAACAGTTCCAAGAACCCTAATTACTTTCAATGTGGAAAATGCTGAGTGTCAACTTTTGCTCCAGTTGTCTCCAGCCAATTTTCCTTTTTTAAATCAAACAAATTTTAATATCCTTGGTTCTTTTACATATATCAGATTATACTATATGAAACAATTAACATATTATTTGTCCTCTTTCCACTAATCTCCCTTTTGTCCTATAATGTTTTCCAATGATGAAAACTAAGGTCTTCACAGGCTTGAGATTTCAGATATTCAGGAACTGCGACACCAGGTAAAAATTCCCTTTACTTCTGTTGGACCTGAAAATCTCTTCTATGTAATCTCTATCATAGAAACTACCTATATATACATATAAACTTGTACAGATACAGGTGCAAACAAACAACCATGCAAATACAAACTATACATAATTACCATTCTATCTATCCATTCATTCATTCATTCATTCATCCATCCATCCAGCCTTCTATCCTTCCCTCCATTCGTCCATCCCTCCATCCGTCCATCCATTTACATATATATTTATAAATCATTAGCCATCACTAGCAAGTGACTGGACAACATTCCTATTCTCATCACTGGAAAAGTAATACAGGCTCTTGACAATACGTGCAAGTGTGAGAGTGTTATCAGTGAAGGATTACTACCTGGGAGTGCAACCAATGGCTGACAGACATAAGATACCCCTAACAATCTCTAAGCACAATGTGACAGGACCTTCAAGAGAGTGTAAAGAGAAAGAACTTGGCATATGCTTTGAAACTAGGAAACATATTCTCAGCCTGAAAGATAAGACTCCCAGCCTTCTTGAATGATCTTGAGGATGGAAGTTCTTATACCTCTTATTTCTTGTTTTAACCTTCAATTCATTTTATTATTTCATATACTTGATAAATTCTGCACTTTCTTGTTTTATGCTCTAAACTGAAACACTATTTTTTCCCCCCATTAATTACTGTAATATTGCTAAGGATATCTGAACTGAGTTCAATGCAACAAAAGCAGAGAAAAATGTATGCATAAGAATTAATAACTTTAAAGCACAAGAGACATAGCTGATTGAGTTCAGTAACATAATCAGAAAAACATTTGTTAGTGTGCTTTTAAACATACTCATATACCAGATGTGAGGTTAAGATTCACCTGACATCCATGACCTCTTACTTGTTACTAACATAATAGTTGTTGTGCATCCCCAGTTATGTTTGAAGTTAACCATCTCTGTGTTCCTATTACCCTCCATTACAACAGATGGAGCTTCTATTAATTTAGGTTTAAATATTTTATGGATAATTTTTACACACTTCTAGTCTGATAGATGTTTGCCTACATGTACATGCACCACCATGGCATTGTAAGTTGTGTTGACAGCTTCAGCTGGAAGCTCATTGACCCGAGTACTGAAGCCATATCCCATTTCACCAAGTATAAGCT
>NC_091560.1:15509594-15512094 GCF_042767895.1 Penaeus vannamei
CAACAGGTAAAGTGAGAAGGAGGAGGGGTAGGCATCCATGGAGTATCTGGATTTAGACTGGAAAAGGAATATTGACTGGGGAGAGAGAGAATGCAAGTAGAATGGGTCAGGGCAGAGGGAAGAGATACTGGTGGAGATGCTGAGACATCTTGAGAAGGTGGGAGGGGAGCATAATTGGCATGACCAAAACGCCAACATTTCTGACACTGACGAGGAAGGGGTCAATATGGTCAGACAGGGCTGGACAATAGTGGTGTAGAAATTATGCTGGCCTACAGGAGGATTAGTGTAGCACTGTACTGAATCTGCATCATAATCGACAAGGCAGGCAAGTAGGTCATTTTCAGTCTGACCTGTTCTTGTCATAGATAGGACAAACAGGCGGGGAGACGGGGAGACAAACAATTCCAGTACAAATATAAACCCCCACGACCCAGATGATGTTATGGCATCGTCATGGAAAAACCTGAGTTGAGGGTTGGGTGACATGAACATGCTGTCATCGGACAAAATAGCCGCGGCCCAGGTGATACAAACTTGCCGTCATGGGTGAAGGTCAGGGTGACGGAAAAGACTCACCACGAGTGCACCTCTTGGAGTGTGATTTGAGTGATTTGGTGCTTAGAAGGGGCATTATTCCCATCGATAAACAAATATGGAATGTAAAGTGCATAAACTGTGATTGGAAGAGAGCTGGCTTCAGGGAGGATGCCATTCCATACTGCACATCTTATTCCTGGCTGCTGTGACCAGTGGCGCAGGTGGTTACAAAAATGTAAAATTACGAAAAAAATAGAACATATGACACAAATAACCAAATGTTCCCTTTTTTTTTTTTTCTTCTTCCACTAAATTATTTACTACACAGAGACATAACATGGAGTCTGTGCAAGGAAAAGAAACTATTACCATCTGGATAAAGCAAATCAAAAGACAAAATATGAACATTGAAAAATGGCAAAAAAACTTTAAAAGTTTACACAGGGGAGGCACAGAGTCTTGTCACAGCCCATGAGTGTTCGTGCATACCCGGCCTATGCACCATACACCTGGGATATTGGCTAGTTACAGAACCCACTGCCCAAATTTTCAGCACCATGATTTCCATGATGCTACCATATCCAACAGGTTAAAAGAAGAGTGAAGTTTAGAGGGAATAGGATTGCCAGTGTCAGTCAGGGTAGATAGTGCAAGAGCCTGGGATTCTGATGTAACTGTGACAAAGCGTGAACAATCAGAATGACTGAAAAGAAATTTTGCCTATTTGTTCCGAGACAGTGTTGGAAGAGAAGAGTATCGCCTGAGTAACAAAGACACAAAGCCAACTTTTCATCCTTTCAGCACGGCTCTTACACCTTAGGATGTAGGCAGAAGAGGGGAATGAAGAAGAGAAAAAAGGGAAAGGGGAAGAAGACAAGACCATGCAATGGAGTTAAGTAAATGGGTTAACCCAATCGCAATGGGCGTCCCATATATGAGACACCCGAAAAAAATAAACAATGCCAGTGTGACGCTGTATCGGGGCTGCGCTCCGACGCAGCTGCAGGCCGCGTCCGGCGGGTGGACAGACTCCGGGGAAGCTCCGCCCGCCGATTTTTTTTAGCTACCTGGAATATTTTATTTATGGCTACAAAATGTACCCAGCGTGAATGGGTTAAGCAGCCTGTAAGTATTACTTGACAGTAGTGTAGAGGACAATGAATGGGTTTGTTTGAGTTTAGGAATGGTAGTGCAAGGGCTTCCAATGGGGAGGAAAGTTTTTAGTCATCCATATGTTATTGAATATTGATAAGAGAAAGGAATGGAAACCAATAAAAATTTAACGAAATACTAAAGCAATAATAAACATGAAATTAAATACAAGTAAAAAAATAAATAAATAAAAAATAAATAAATAAATAAACAAATAATAATGATAATAATAATACTCAAAATATCACTAACAACAATGATGATGATAATCTTCATAACAAAAATAATAGCATTAAATTTTTAAAAATCAAACAAGCGATAAGAAAGACGATAACAATGATAACTATTATAACAATAAAATTCATAATAACAACAACCTTAACTTTCAAAAGAATAGTAATAAGAAAAATTATTTTAACCCCTTAGATCCTGGTGTCTTAGATGCTGCCCAAATGTGGTCCAAAATACGGGCATATGGCTTACTTGACCAGCCACTCTCTCAGGAGTGCAGCTAATAGGCCTGGTGCACACAAACACTCCTGTGAGGTGACAAGACTCCATCACTTGCCTTTGCAATACAATTTTCTCCATCTGCATGAACAATTAGTTTTCTTGCCATTTTCATCTGTTTGTCTTTTGATCTGTTTTATCCAGATGGTAAAAGACTGCTTTCCTTGCACAGACTCCATATCATCTCTCTTGGTAGTTCATAAGTCAGTGCAATAACAATAAGTAACATTTTGTTACTTGTCATTTTAAATTTTTTCCAAATTTAATTTTCTGTAACAAAAACTGTGCTGCTGGTCAT
>NC_091560.1:15534594-15542094 GCF_042767895.1 Penaeus vannamei
CTATTCCTCGGCTGGCAGCTCTTCCGATAGCTCCTCGGCTGGCAGCTCCTCCAACTGCTCTTCTGCTGGCAGCTCCTCCAATTGCTCCTCGGCTGGCAGCTCCTCCAACTGCTCCTCTGCTGGCAGCTTATCCAACTACTCTGCTGGCAGCTTCTTCACCTGCTACTCTGCTGGCAGCTCCTCCGACTGCTCATCGGCTGGCAGCTCCTCCGACTTCTCCTCTGTTGGCAGTTTCTTCAACTACTCCTCTGCTTGCAGCTCATCCAACTGCTCATCTGCTGGCAGCTCTTCCAACTGCTCCTCTGCTGGCAGCTCCTTCAACTGCTACTCTGCTGGCAGCTCCTTTGACTGCTCATCGGCTGGCAGCTCCTCCGACTGCTCCTCTGCTGGCAGCTCCTCCGACTGCTCCTCTGCTGGCAGCTCCTCCGACTGCTCATCGGCTGTCAGCTCCTCCGACTTCTCCTCTGTTGGCAGTTTCTTCAACTACTCCTCTGCTTGCAGCTCATCCAACTGCTCATCTGCTGGCAGCTCTTCCAACTGCTCCTCTGCTGGCAGCTCCTTCAACTGCTACTCTGCTGGCAGCTCCTTTAACTGCTCATCGGCTGGCAGCTCCTCCGACTGCTCCTCTGCTGGCAGCTCCTCCGACTGCTCATCGGCTGGCAGCTCCTCCGACTGCTCCTCTGCTGGCAGCTCCTCCGACTGCTCCTCTGCTGACAGCTCATCCAACTGCTCCTCTGCTGGCAGCTCTTCCAACTGCTCTTCTGCTGGCAGCTCCTTCAACTGCTACTCTGCTGGCAGCTCCTTTAACTGCTCATCGGCTGGCAGCTCCTCCGACTGCTCCTCTGCTGGCAGCTCCTCCGACTGCTCATCGGCTGGCAGCTCCTCCGACTGCTCCTCTGCTGGCAGCTCCTCCGACTGCTCCTCTGCTGACAGCTCATCCAACTGCTCCTCTGCTGGCAGCTCTTCCAACTGCTCCTCTGCTGGCAGCTCCTTCAACTGCTACTCTGCTGGCAGCTCCTTTGACTGCTCATCGGCTGGCAGCTCCTCCGACTGCTCATAGGCTGGCAGCTCCTCCGACTGCTCCTCTGCTGGCAGCTCCTCTGCTTGCAGCTCCTCCAACTACTCCTCGGCTGGCAGCTCCTCCAACTACTCCTCGGCTGGCAGCTCATCCAACTGCTCCTCTGCTGGCAGCTCCTTTGACTGCTCATCGGCTGGCAGCTCCTTCAACTGCTACTCTGCTGGCAGCTCCTTTGACTGCTCATCGGCTGGCAGCTCCTCCGACTGCTCCTCTGCTGGCAGCTCCTCTGCTTGCAGCTCCTCCAACTACTCCTCGGCTGGCAGCTCCTCCAACTACTCCTCGGCTGGCAGCTCATCCAACTGCTCCTCTGCTGGCAGCTCCTCCGACTGCTCCTCTGCTGGCAGCTCATCTGACTGCTCCTCTGCTGGTAGCTCCTCCAACTGCTCCTCTGCTGGCAGCTCCTCCAATTGCTCCTCTGCTGGCAGCTCCTCCAAATGCTCCTTGGCTGGCAGTGTATCACTTACTCCTCTGCTGGCAGCTCCTTCACAACTGCTACTCTGCTGGCAACTCCTCCAACTGCTCCTCTGCTGGCAGCTCCTCCAAATGCTCCTTGGCTGGCAGCTTATCCAATTACTCCTCTGCTGGCAGCTCCTTCACAACTGCTACTCTGCTGGCAGCTCCTCCGACTGCTCCTCTGCTGGCAGCTCCTCGGCTGGCAACTCATCCAACTGCTACTCGGCTGGCAGCTCCTCCGACTGCTCCTCTGCTGGCAGCTCCTCCAATTGCTCCTTGGCTGGCAGCTTATCCAATTACTCCTCTGCTGGCAGCTCCTTCATAACTGCTACTCTGCTGGCAGCTCCTCCGACTGCTCCTCTGCTGGCAGCTCCTTGGTTGGCAACTCATCCAACTGCTACTCGGAAGGCAGCTCCTCCGACTGCTCCTCTGCTGGCAGCTCCTCCAAATGCTCCTTGGCTGGCAGTTTATCCAATTACTCCTGTGCTGGCAGCTCCTTCACAACTGCTACACTGCTGGCAACTCCTCCAACTGCTCCTCTGCTGGCAGCTCCTCCAAATGCTCCTTGGCTGGCAACTTATCCAATTACTCCTATGCTGGTAGCTCCTTCACAACTGCTACTCTGCTGGCAGCTCCTCCAACTGCTCCTCGGCTGGAAGCTCCTCCAACTGCTCCTCTGCTGGCAGATCCTCTGACTGCTACTCTGCTGGCAGCTCCTCCGACTGCTCCTCTGCTGGCAGCTCCTCCAACTGCTCCTCTGCTGGCAGCTCCTCCAACTGCTCCTCTGCTGGCAGATTCTCTGACTGTTCATCGGCTGGAAGCTCCTCCAACTTCTCTGCTGGCAGCTCCTCCAACTGCTCCTCTGCTGGCAGCTCCCCCAACTGCTCCTCTGCTGGCAGCTCCTCCAACTGCTCCTTTGCTGGCCGCTCCTCCGACTGCTCCTCTACTGGCAGCTCCTCCAACTGCTCCTCTGCTGGCAGCTCCACCAACTGCTCCTCGGCTGGCAGCAGAGGAGCAGTCGGAGGAGTTACCAGTAGAGAAGGAGCTGCTCCTCTGCTGAATTCTCCTTCAACTAATCTGTTAGCAGCTCTTCCAACTACACCTGTGCTGGCAGCTCTTCCGACTGCTCCTCTGTTGGCAACTCCCCGACTGCTCCTCGGCTGGCAGCTCCTCCAACTGCTCCTCGGATGGCAGCTCCTCCAACTGCTCCTCGGTTGGCAGCTCCTCCGACTGCTCCTCGGATGGCAGCTCCTCCGACTTCTCCTCTGCTGGCAGCTCCTCCAACTACTCTGCTAGCAGCTCCTCCAACTACTCCTCTGCTGGCAGCTCCTCTGACTGCTCCTCTGCTGGCAGCTCCTCCGACTACTCCTCGGCTGCCAGCTCCTCCGACTACTCTTCGGCTGGCAGCTCATCCAACTGCTACTCTGCTGGCAGCTCCTCCGACTGTTACTCTGCTGGCAGCTCTTCTGCTAGCAGTTCCTCCAACTGTTCCTCTGCTGGCAACTCCTCCGACTGCTCCTCTGCTGGCAGCTCCTCCGACTTCTCCTCTGCTGGCAGCTCCTCCAACTACTCCTCGGCTGGCAGCTCCTCCAATTGCTCCTCTGCTGGCACCTCCTCCAACTGCTCCTCGGCTGGCAGCTCCTCCAACTGCTCCTCGGCTGGCAGCTCCTCCAACTACTCTACTAGCAGCTCCTCCAACTACTCCTCTGCTGGCAGCTCCTCCGACTGCTCCTCTGCTGGCAGCTCCTCCGATTACTCCTCTGCTGGCAGCTCCTCCGACTGTTACTCTGCTGGCAGCTCCTCTGCTAGCAGTTCCTCCAACTGTTCCTCTGCTGGCAGCTCCTCCAACTGCTCCTTTGCTGGCAGCTCCTCCGACTGCTCCTCTGCTGGCAGCTCCTCCGACTGCTCCTCGGCTGGCAGCTCCTCTGCTGGCAGCTCCTCCTCTCCTGACAGCTCCTCCAACTACTCTGCTGGCAGCTCCTCCGACTGCTCCTCTGCTGGCAGCTCCTCCGACTGCTACTCTGCTGGCAGCTCCTCCGACTGTTTCTCTGCTGGCAGCTCCTCTGCTAGCAGTTCCTCCAACTATTCCTCTGCTGGCAGGTCCTCCGACTGCTCCTCTGCTGGCAGCTCCTCCGACTGCTCCTCTGCTGGCAGCTTCTCTGCTGGCAGATCCTCCGACTGCTCCTCTGCTGGCAGCTCTTCCAACTGCTCCTATGCTGGCAGATCCTCTGACTGCTCCTCTGCTGTCATCTCCTCCGACTGCTCCTCGGCTGGCAGCTCCTCCGAATGCTCCTCGGATGGCCGCTCCTCCGACTGCTCCTCTGCTGGCAGCTCCTCCTCTGCTGACAGCTCCTCCGACTGCTTCTCTGCTGACAGCTCCTCCAACTGCTCCTCTGCTGGCAGCTCCTCCGACTGCTCCTCTGCTGGCAGCTCCTCCAAATGCTCCTCCTCTGCTGACAGCTCCTCCAACTACTCTGCTGGCAGCTCCTCAGACTGTTCCTCTGCTGGCAGCTCCTCTGCTAGCAGTTCCTCCAACTATTCCTCTGCTGATAGCTCCTCCAACTACTCTGCTGGCAGCTCCTCCGACTGCTTCTCTGCTGGCAGCTCCTCCGACTGCTCCTCTGCTGGCAGCTCTTCCAACTGCTCCTATACTGGCAGATCCTCTGACTGCTCCTCTGCTGGCAGCTCCTCCAACTGCTCCTCTGCTGGCAGCTCCTCCGACTGCTCTTCTGCTGGCAGCTCCTCCGACTGCTCCTCTGTTGGCAGCTTCTCCGACTGCTCCTCTGCTGGCAGCTCCTCCGACTGCTCCTCTGCAGGCAGCTCCTCCGACTGCTCCTCTGCTGGCAGCTCCTCCAACTGCTCTTCCAACTGCTCCTCTGCTGGCAGCTCATCGAACTGCTCCTCTGTTGGCAGCTTCTCCGGCTGCTCCACGGATGACAGCTCATCCAACTGCTCCTCTGCTGGCACCTCCGGCAGCTCGTCGGCTGGCAGCTCCTCCGACTGTTCCTCTGCTGGCAGCTCCTCCGATTGCTCTTTGGCTGGCAGCTTATCTAATTACTCCTCTGCTGGCAGCTCTTCCAACTGTTCCTTGGCTGGCAGCTTCTCCGACTGCTCCTCGGATGGCAGCTCCTCCAACTGCTCCTCTGCTGGCAGCTCCTCCAACTGAACTCTGCTGGCAGCTCCTCCGACTGCTCTTTGGCTGGCAGCTTATCCAATTACTCCTCTGCTGGCAGCTCATCCAACTGCTCCTTGGCTGGCAGCATCTCCGACTGCTCCTCTGCTGGCAGCTCATCCAACTGCTCCTTGGCTGGCAGCTTCTCCGACTGCTCCTCTGCTGGCAGCTCCTCTGACTGTTCCTCTGCTGGCAGCTCCTCGGCTGGCAACTCATCCAACTGCTACTTGGCTGGCAGCTCCTCCGACTGCTCCTCTGCTGGCAGCTCCTCTGCTGGCAGCTCTTCCAACTGCTCCTCTGCTGGCAGCTCCTCCAAATGCTCCTTGGCTGGCAACTTATCCAATTACTCCTCTGCTGGTAGCTCCTTCACAACTGCTACTCTGCTGGCAGCTCCTCCAACTGCTCCTCGGCTGGAAGCTCCTCCAACTGCTCCTCTACTGGCAGCTCCTCCGACTGCTCTTTGGCTGGCAGCTTATCCAATTACTTCTCTGCTGGCAGCTCATCCAACTGCTCCTTGGCTGGCAGCTTCTCCAACTGCTCCTCTGCTGGCAGCTCCTCCGCCTGTTCCTCCTCTGCTGGCAGCTCATCCAACTGCTACTCGGCTGGCAGCTCCTCCGACTGCTCTTCTGCTGGCAGCTCCTCCGATTGCTCCTCTGCTGGCAGCTTCTCCGACTGCTCCTCTGGTGGCAGCTCCGACTGCTCGTCGGCTGGCAGCTCCTCCGACTGCTCCTCCTCTGCTGGCAGCTCATCGAACTGCTCCTCTGCTGGCAGCTCATCGAACTGCTCCTCTGCTGGCAGCTCATCGAACTGCTCCTCTGCTGGCAGCTCATCGAACTGCTCCTCTGCTGGCAGCTCATCGAACTGCTCCTCTGCTGGCAGCTCATCGAACTGCTCCTCTGCTGGCAGCTCATCGAACTGCTCCTCTGCTGGCTGCTTCTCTGACTGTTCCTCGAATGGCTCATCTGACTACTCTGCTAGCAGCTCCTACAACTGCTCCTACGATGACAGCTCATCCAATTGCTCCTCTATTGGCAGCTCTTCTGACTGCTCCTCCTCTGCTGACAGCTCCTCTGACTGCTCCTCTGCTGGCAGCTCCTCCGACTGCTCCTCTGCTGGCAGCTCCTCCGACTGCTCCTCTGCTGGCAGCTCCTCCGACTGCTCCTCTGCTGGCAGCTCCTCCGACTGCTCCTCGGATGGCAGCTCCTCCAACTGTTCCTCTGCTGGCAGCTCCTCCAACTACTCCTCGGCTGGCAGCTCCTCCAACTGCTCCTCTGCTGGCAGCTCCTCCAACTGCTCCTCTGCTGGCAGCTCCTCCAACTGCTCCTCTGCTGGCAGCTCCTCCAACTGCTCCTCTGCTGGCAGCTCCTCCAACTGCTCCTCTGCTGGCAGCTCCTCCAACTGCTCCTCTGCTGGCAGCTCCTCCAACTGCTCCTCTGCTGGCAGCTCCTCCAACTGCTCCTCTGCTGGCAGCTCCTCCAACTGCTCCTCTGCTGGCAGCTCCTCCAACTGCTCCTCTGCTGGCAGCTCCTCCAACTGCTCCTCGGTTGGCAGCTCCTCCGACTGCTCCTCGGAAGGCAGCTCATCCAACTGCTCCTCTGCTGGCAGCTCTTCCTCTGCTGGCAGCTCATCCAACTGCTCTGCTGGCAGCTCATCCAACTGCTCCTCTGCTGGCAGCTCATCCAACTGCTCCTTTGCTGGCAGATCATCCAACTGCTCCTCGGCTGGCAGCTCCTCTGCTGGCAGCTCCTCTGACTGCTCCTTGGCTGGCAGCTCATCCGACTACTCTGCTGGCAGCTCCTACAACTGCGCCTACAATGACAGCTCATAAAACTGCTCCTCTGTTGGCAGCTCCTCCGACTGCTCCTCTGCTGGCAGCTCCTCTGTCTGCTCCTCTGCTGGCAGCTCCTCCGACTGCTCCTCTGCTGGCAGCTCCGACTGCTCCTCGGATGGCAGCTCATCCAACTGCTCTTCTGCTGGCAACTCCTCCGCCTGCTCCTCGGCTGGCAGCTCCTCTGCTGGCAGTTCATCCAACTGCTCCTCTGCTGGCAGCTCCTCCGACTGCTCCTCCTCTGCTGGCAGCTCATCCAACTGTTCCTCTGTTGGCAGCTCCTCCGACTGCTTCTCTGCTGGCATCTCCTCTGTTGGTAGCTCCTCTGCTGGCAGCTCCTCCGACTGCTCTTCTGGTGGCAGCTTCAATATTATATATCTCTGTTGAGAGTAATGCCATATGAATGTATGTACTATGCACTCAACTAGAAATATCCCCGTGAAGACATGGTGGGCCGATATGCAGAACATCTTCCTCCCACGAGCGCCGGTCGGTCATTGCTGCCGACGCAAGGCGAACGCCTCGCCCGTCGAGAAGGCGCTACTGCCCAAACAATCCTGGGGCGGTTAGGAGTGGCGGTTCGGTAGTTATGCAGTCGTTCACTACACTCCGACTGCTCCTCGGCAGGCAGTTCCTCCGATTGCTCCTTGGTTTGCTGCTCATCCAACTACTCCTCTGCTGACAGCTCCTCTGCTGGCAGCTCCTCCAACTGCTCCTCGGCTGGTAACTCATCCAACTGCTCCTCTGTTGGCAGCTCCTCCGACATATATATATATATATATATATATATATATATATATATATATATATATATATATATACATATATATATGGTAATTTTCTATATTACCTTCGCCTCACCGATATCGACGATTTTGGTATCATTTGATTCCTCTCACTGTCCACATTCCAAATATGTAGGTTTTATTGCGCGGAAACCCCCCGTTAGCGAGAAAACTTGGCCCCATT
>NC_091560.1:15557094-15569594 GCF_042767895.1 Penaeus vannamei
GTCCCCTTCGGCTGGGTTTAACGATCATGGAGGATGGGGGCATACCCCTGCCCTTTTCGGCTAGTTTATCAGCAAGCTCGTTCCCTTGTATGTGGCTTGGGACCCAGTTTATGATGATTCTTCTACCTTGACTAAGGATTCTTTGGGCTATGTTTAGCACTGTTGTCAAGAGGTAGATGTTATCTGGGGGCATACTATGCTGTAAGCTGTCAATAGTTGCTCTTGAATCTGTGTGAATGACGTGTCCTCTCCTCAGGGACGCGTGTGTCAGTGCTTCCATGATCACAACCGTTTCAGCCTGAAGCGTTGAGGCATTGTGACCCTTATGGATGCTGTGGTATCCTTGGTTGCAAAGCCGGCGCCTGCAATATGATTTATTGGATCCACGGATCCATCCGTGTAGTATGTTATACTACCCGGCGGAGTTATTTGATCAATGACCCTTTGTGCTTGTACCTAGAATTATCCTGGCTGCTTCGTTTTGTATTGTTTCCAGTTTTTCTTTTAATGTACTGGAAGCAATGAGGGCGACAGATGCATAGTCAATAATAGGACGGACAGCATGTACATAGAATGATCTTAGTACTTTGTGTCCTGCTCCTATGTGTCTCCCTGTCATGACTTTCATGACTGACAGTCTTTCCTTGGTTCTGTCAAGCAGGTATTGAATCTCCTTTTTGAAAGTGTGTGTCTCCTATCCATACACCAAGGTATAGATAGATAGTCCTTCACCCATTCCAGATCCGTACCCTGTATAGTGAGTTTTTTGTTTCTGACATTAGTTCTCAGAGACATTGCTTTGGATTTTGCTGTTGATATTTTTAGAGCCGTCCTACAACACTCTTCAGACACCAGGTTAAGACAGCGCTGAGCTCTAGTTAGGCAGTGATTGCCAGAGGGTATGATTGCCAAGTCATCTGCATAAGAGATGATCTTGCATCCCTCTGGCAGGTGAATGTCGAGTATGTTGGACATGAGGGTATTAAACAGGGCTGGACTAAGAACCCCTCCCCGAGGAGTTCCATTTTCAAGTGGCATGTGCTGTGAGAGGTGGCCTTGAAATCTGACATTTGCTGACCTATTTTTAAAATAGTCAGCTATCCAGGCCAAGAGTCTGCCTTTGACTCCTTTGTGGATTAGGGTCTCTTGAATGGCAAGCGGACTTGCCAGTTCAAAAGCCTTCTCCAGGTCAAGGAAGACAACCACGGCGGGCGAGGTGCAGATTGTGCTTAAGAGTGTGGAAATGCTATGAGCAATGCTCTTACCCCTTGTGAACCCGTGCAGGTGTTCATGAGGGGGACCCGTTTTCCATCGGAGCCTGTTGAGTACCATCTTCTCAGCTGTTTTACTCAGGCAGCTAAGAAGAGAGATAGGACGGTACTTGCCAGGCTCCTTTGGTTTTGGGATGGGAAGTACTGTGGCTTGTTTCCAGCTCTGGGGCACCGTGGCTGTTTGCCAGGATTTGTTGATAACCTGCAAGAATGCAAGTTCTCCTGCAAGGCCTAAATGCGAAATGATGGGGTGGGAGATCCCATCAGATCCCGGTGCTGACACAGAACTGGATTTGTATGATTTTCTTAGTTCCCTAAGAGAGAACAAGGCATCCGTTTCATCAGCTTCGAGTGCCTTGTTTCTTATGAGGGCAAGTCTTTCTGGATTTAAGTTTTGTTGTTTTTCTCTCATCATTGGAGACAGATTATTGGCGCTGGTTCTGGCTGAGAACTCAAGCACCAATCTGTTAGCCTCTGATTGTGGGTCATGATGAGTGCATTTCGGGGCTTGGCGGCTTGTCGCTTGCCTGACCAGTTTCCACAACTCTGTAAGGCTGGTCTGGTGCCCAAAAGTTTGGCACCATTCCACCCATTTTTCCTGCCTTACTCTGTTGGCAGTTTCCTTGGTATCCACGACAGCTTCCCTCAACAGGGCCAGATTGTCGGGAGATCTTTGCTGTCGGAATTTTTTTCTGCACATATTAACCCTTTGGTTGACCTCTTTGATCTCGTCATTATAGTACCAGGCGTCTTTGTGAGTTCTGGACCATGGGCGAGTTTTGGGGATGGTTTGTGAGGCTGCCTGGTTTATGGCCTGGATTAGCCTTGCCTCTAGCACATCCACATTTTCAGTATTGTTGGGTTCATTGTCTTTCAGACATCGAGCCAAGCCTTCCTGGAAGGCAAACCAGTAGGCCTTGTCTGTTTTCCATTTAGGATTGTGATGTGGTCTTTGGGCTGGACCTGCATCCATTAGTGTGGTGACTATGCTGTAGTGATCACTAGTAACCGTATCATCGACACACCACCGAATTCTCTCCACCATTGTTGCAGTGGCAAAGGTGAGGTCTAGGACCCCTCTCTTCACATGCGTTGGTTCTTTGATGTTGAGAAGAGCGATCTCAGGGAACGTCTCAAGTATTTCTGCTATTAATGCCTGCCGCGTTCGGCCTTTTGCGGGGATTCAGCATGGCTATGTGTGCATTGAAGTCTCCCCCTATGATCACTCGGTCTTGTGCTGCGGTAGCACAGACCTGGATTAGGTCTAAGCTCTCACACAGTGGTTTGCTATAAATGTTATATATTTTTATAGGGCCCCCAGGTAGCTGAATCTCAACAGCAAGGGATTCAACACCATCTCCACAGTGCGGCGGGTTGGCTATTAAGGAGCACGGGATAGCTTCTTTTACCAGGGTCATCAGGCCTCTAGCACCATCCAGGTTTGGATTGGTGAAGGCATATCCTGAGAAGCACACGGATCCCATAGTTAGTGTCTCTTGGAGCATAACGACGTCAATGCTCCTTGCTCGCACTATTGACTGGAGAAAGGAGTTCTTGCTTTTATAGCTACAGATATTCCACTGCAGAATGCTTAGATTGTGTGCCATGATGGTTACTCAGAGTCACTTGCTTCAGCTTCAGATGCCCCAGTGCTGGTGGCATCAGATAAATACAGATCCTCGTTGATTGAGGATTGTACAACTTCCTCTAAGTCAGACACTCCGGTTAAGGCTCTACCAAGGGGTGTAGACCCCTGGTTGAAAGTGCCACCTCGGGTCAAGGGACGAGACTGTGGCTGCACAGACTCGGCCTGCAGTGGGGGCTTCTGCTGCACAGTTTCAGCCTGTCCTGACAGACTAGCTGGGGTTTCACGTAATGCTTCTCCTGAAGCTAGCCTGCCATCCGAGGATTTAGGGAGGGGAGTGCTGCTCGTTTTCGGTTTGGAGGCTTCTAGCTTCCTTCCCTTCAGAGCTGCCACAGTTTGGGTCATAGCCGTCAAGGCGACCTGCACTGCTTTCTCCGCCTCCTCACTGGTCCTCCCCAAGGCTGTTGCTACTGCAGAAACTACAGCACTCAACAGGAGAGTCATATCTTTCTCGTCAAAGAAAAGATTATCCTCTACTGGGACCTTTGCTGTGGTCTTTGAACCTTTTTCCCTTTGGTTCTTTTTTGTGGTTTTGCTTTCCTGTTAGAGGTATCCAGTTTTGGCTGTGGGGGCGACTCCTTCCTCTTAGGAGGTGGGGGGAGTCTTTTCTCTTTTGTTTTGACCCCAGACGTGCAGGGACAAAGTCAGGACGCTTTTAGGCAAGCTCCTGCTTTTAAATAACTGCCTGTTTCCTGACAAAGCAAGCCAGGCTCCAAGCATGATGTTTCTTGGCACAGTTTGGACACTTGGCTGTTGTGTCCTTCTGGCCATCTTTGTGTGCCTTGATACACACTTCTGTTTCGTGTGCCTCGCTGCATACACCACATTTGGCTTTGGCCTTGCAGTTGGCCTGGTGATGTCCAAATTCTAGCACGTGAAGCACCTCAAGGGCTCTGGCACATATGTCCTGAGCTTGTATGAGCCCCAGTTATCCAGATCAAGGGTGGTGATTGGGGCTCCCTTGAGGATAACCAGGACTTGTCTGGTTGGAGACTTCCCTTTGGTCATGCGGGAAGCCTCCGCCACTTGTGGGAGAGACGTGATCACCTCCGCGTCGAACCCTAGTGGGAAACCAAGTAGCACCATCTTGGTCTTTTTCTCTTGGGAGGTCAGTGGTGAGATACACACTTTTCTCCCATCTTTTAGCACCTTGATTTCCTGCAGGAAGTTCAGGGTGGCTTTGTCTTTGGGGGCAATGATCATGCCCTCCTCTCTACAGATTCGGATTGAAAATCTGACATTCCTTTCCTTCTCCAATGCCCTAACCAGTTGGTATGCATTGTTGAAGTCTTCAGGTTTTTTTTTTTTTTTTTTTTTTTTTTGTACCTTAAACCGCGTTAGTCGACTTGGGGTGTACTCTGCCTCTTCTTCAGAGTCAGTTTCCACCCTTCGTCGCTTCACGTCTCCCCTTTGCAAGGGTTTAAGGCCTTTAGAAGTTGGGGCAGCTGGTTTGGCTGGTTCAGCAAGAGCCCCTTCTTGACTGAGGGAGTTCTGAGGAGAGTTCAGGTTTCCCTCAGTCTGGTGTGCATGGACAGACTTTGTGGTTGATGTTTCTGTCTTGTCCTTGCTCGGTTCAGCAGGCCGGACACGTTCGGCCTGCTTTTTCTTTCACCCCCCCCTGCAACCTTGAAAGGCTCCAGGGTGACTGCCATGGTCTGTTTCATTTTGTGGTGGTCATGGAGAGAGTATAAAACAGATTGGTCCCTTTTCGGGGACTATCCTACCTGCTCTCAGGGTGAGGTCTTATGAAGGGCCTCAAAAAAGCTCTGTTCCCTACACTCGACCCTTCAGCACCACAGGACAGGAGATCCCCCTGGGTGGGCTGAACTCGGAGTTTTGGTGTGGTAAACGCTCTGCACCCCAATCCTGCTACAAGGGGGGTGTGATCACGTCACCGCAGCCCAGGCGAATGTTGGAAATCGGCGTTTCCCACAGGCCCAGGCTGCACCAGGAAGTCAGAAGGAGAGGGCAAGGGTTAGGCACCGAAAAGTCGCCCTTGGTGCGTGGCCACAAACTATGTCCAGGACCAGAGGGTCCAGACCAGGTTTGTAACCTCGCTCTCCAAGGGAGCGGTAGTGGGGCATTTACTACAAGAGAAGGCCTGGCCAATTGTCGCGGCAAACCACGATAAATTGGCGGAGCTCTCTGTGTAGTCTGTTGTCAAAAAGTATCAGTCAAGCTCAAGTCAATTGGGTGACCTCCAAAATTTCTCAGTTAATAGTTATTTTAATTACACAAACAAACAGTCACACAGTGAGATCAGACTCATGACAAACTCACCTCACGCCACATTCCCCTGCCCTAACCATTCTTTAATTGATATGATATTGTTAGGTTATATATTTTTTTTCAATATATTATTGTTGTCCTCAAATTACACAGTTCAGTATGTTTTATTTTTTTTCTCGGAGGAAATAACCACACTTCAATTTATTCAATTATTGTAATGTTTGGTTTTCCCGTGTATATAATTCATGTTTATTGTTTGTGAATTTACGTTATCGGCTTACCTCTTTTAGATGTTTATTCATAATTACTGCTTGTGATTTCACTTTAGTTTTAAGGTATTTGTGAATATGTAACATGCAATTTTAGGCCAAGCTGCCTACATGTGTCTAAAGCAAAATTACTTGCCTATTTAGCTCGAAGATATAGAATTCTTGCTCATTTAATCTCTTTTTACAATATGTTGGTAATCTACTGCTCACTAATCCTAACAAATAGTGTTTAACACCCACTCATAAGACACATTACCTCTCGTGACATTGTTCTTACTACATTCTCATCTTCTGTCATCTTAGCAAGGTTACTGACAACTAACATATAATCCTCCCCTTTAACCTGGTACACTCATATTTCAGCCCCTGAAGACGATGTAACCCTCCTCGCTACTGAATGTTGCACCTCACTATGAAACCTCCACCAAGCCGCTACACTGGCATGCGACGACCTTAAAAACCAGCAACCATCTGCAGACGCCATCAGTGCATTATATGTTCAGACGGCTCGAGGACGACCCATTTGCGTGACCGAGCGGTATGTCAACTATATCGTCCCCCCTTTCACACCTAGGCCCTGGAAGGTGCCTCCCTTCTTCAGCGGACGCGGATGTCCATTCCACTTTCCCTTTTGACACTTTCTCCTAAGCAACCAAATGCCCTCCGAAGGAATAGCTGGATAAAAGAACGTCTCGTCAGGCAGACCAGGAGACCAGGGCAGTACAAGAGAACAAGAGCAGACGCAGAATAAGGTAGGTAACCGCTCCGCCTCGGCACCTAGGGCAGGGGTCTCTCATGAAGCCACACCTTTACCTTCCCTAATAAACTCTTCAGTCAAGACCCCTTTCATTCACCGCCTATATATATATATATATATATATATATATATATATATATATATATATATATATATATATATATATATATATATATATATATATATATATATACATATATATATATATATACATATATATATATATATATATATATATATATATATATATATATATATATATATATATATATATATATATATATATGTACATATATATGCATATATACATACGTTACTCTAGCCCAGAAAATCAAGAGCAGGTATACCTCCTGGAGGAATCAGAGAATATGAACTGCCTTGATTGGTCATTTAACGAATTTGATCAGTATTTGCCACTCATGATTTCATTTACGAACACGACTAATTCTTCATCTCCACCGATACGCCTGATCTGAATGAGGTCAAGATGTCCTATGCTTTTCGCTCTCAAGAGTCGGGAGAATCCATCTCTTGTTGCTTTCTCACGACTCTCCTGCAAACATGTTTCTCTCCGGCATGGAGTTTGCACATCTGTCCCCCAGACACCATGTGAAAAAAAGGGGCAAAATCCCTGCCTGACACTAAATTCGCGTCCATCTATATACTATATATTAGCACAAATTGGATTGATGTCCATTAATTCCACCTGGTCAACTACTGGATCATGCTTCCCTGATTTTAAAATTCTACGAAGTAAGACTGGTCCTAATGTAGACAACCACGATGGTATGGTTACCATGAGTAGAAGGGTCACTGAAATGTGAAAAGCCTTTCAAGGGGTGTAGTATTTTTAGTTGATAGTAATGACCTTATAAAGTGTGAGGCATCATATAGTACAGCTTCCCACTACTATACAGGCAGATTTCTTGATCTTAATGCAAGGCGCATTGTCTTCCATTTAATCCCGTTCTACCTCTCTACCTGGTCATTACCAATTGGATGATATGGTGTAGATCTGCTATTTGAAATTCCTCTTCCAGAGGGATAATATTTCAGTTCATGAGACAAAAAGGATTCGCCTCTGTTTGAGTGAATGTATGCAGGCATTCCAGTAAATATCTGTTCAAGGTAAACGATATCTATAGAAAAGGATACTTCGGATATTGAAGACGGCAACGGTCCCCTAAAAATTAAAGCTTAGAGATTCTAAAGGTTGAGTGGCTTTGGCAAGATTTCTATCAGATGAGCAATAAACCTGTGCCTTTGGTTCAGCACAAACTTTGCATCCAGAACGTCTTCCTTATATCTTCAGTTGAAAAGGGTAGGTTCTTGGATCTGAAAAATTGTAGTAAGCGGGTTACTTCTGCATGGCACAGACCATTGTGGATCATAAGAGTTGAAGTTGAAAGTGCCAAACAACGTAATACTCGTCAGAGTGTCAGGGGCCACATTTTCTTTACCAGGGCGATAGTGGATACTATAGCTGAATGAGACTAATTCAGTCCCCCATTTTTTAATCTTACTATTCTTTATTTTGGTTTGCATAACATGCATAAATGAAACAGCGTTGATCAGTGACTAGCATAAAGTGCTGCCAAGCTAATAGGTGACTTTATTGCTTCTATAATGGCTGTGGCTTCCTTCTCCACTGCTGGATAATGTAACTCACTAACTTGTAATGTTCTAGACATGTCTTGAATTTAAAAAAATATATATCTATAACACTATTTTCGATAAAGAATATTTTATACAGAGTAATAAACAAGTAATCATTGCATGGAATCCTTATTCATCAGAATCTGACCCTACGCACTGTAACTGTAATCTAATATTCATCCGCATATAATAGTATATGGTTCAATTCTATTATTTATATCTGTTTTCTTCATCATCTTATGTTTAGACAACGGCAAAAATACTGCTATGGAAAAGCAGGGTGGACGCTTTTCTAAACATTAGAGAAAACGATATAAACAATAAAATTAAACCATATACTATCATAAACGGATGAATATTTGATTACAGTTAGGGGTCATCCATAATTTTCATCATCACATGGGGGGGGGGGAGGGTAAAGACCAGGCGTACACTCTATGGAATATGGGCAAAAAGGCGGCCGCCATGTTTCAAATTTCGCGCCACTTCGGTGTTGCTATCACGGCTGGCCGCTTTTCCGTGTAAGCATTTCTGCCATTCTCTAAACATTACATGATAAAGAGAACGGATATAACATAATTGAACAATACACTATCATAAACGGATGAATATTATCATTATTAGACTGTGGCTATTCTTACGACCAGTTGTAACAACTATTTATGGACTATTCTTACGGCATGGGGTAAGTTCCAGAACGTGCATTCACTATCATTTCGCACTCAGGCTGTAGAGAGGCCTAGGGCGAGGTAATTGAGAGAGCCCTAGGCCCTGAGCAGACAGGAGAATTTAACTCGTTGCAGAGAAGGCGATGAAGTGAGTATTTTTCGGCGGAAAAATGCGGTATATGTACAACTCGGCGTAAGGGCAACTATGCCGAGCAATGTTCGCCGGTGCTGAGTGCGGCAATTAAGCGGATACAGCGCCGGTGCGGAGGTGATTGTGGCGTCCGCCACAATGCCTCCCCCCTATCGAGGAAGAAAGGACTTCAGAGTGAAGATCATGCGCGGACGAGAATGGGGTCCGGATCTCGTGTAGGTGGCGCCATCATGGTGGAAGGGCGAACTCGGCCATCCTACTGGGGTGTAGGATGGGTGATGAGAGCGATGGGTAGGTCTACTGGCAGTGAATTGCCGGGCTCCCTGGCGGAAGTCCTCTCGCTGAGTGTCGCTCGGGCCGTTGTTGTGGAAATAATCTGGGCACGACGAGGGGCTGGTCATGCTGGCGTCTGTAGTGAGACAGAGCTGGGCGTCGGGGGCGGTTGACAGCGTTGTTCAATGTTGTGGCCGTGTTGGGTAGTGGCCACCTTCCATGTTGTTGTGGACGTCTTCGAGGCTTCCATCTATATCCGTTGAGGCAATAGTAGGCCGCGTTGCCGAACCGCTTGTGGTACGAGCAGATACCGTCTGCGGTAAGGTATCGGGCGAAGGGCCTCCGGTTCGTGTTGGTCCCTTGGGCAGTTGCGTTGATGTCGGTACTGGCCGACGGGAAAACGGGAGCTGCTGATTGAGGGCGGGCTTGCCTATGAGCTTCCATCAGTGCGTTGGCTCTGGTGAGGAGGACTTCGATGGCCGTCTCGTTCGAGCCGTGGAGTTTCTCCCTGATGTTGCCGGGGAGAGAGAGCGGAGCCAAATTTCTTTTTTAAGGTCCACTTCGTGAAACTTCCCTTCTGCATCTTTGGTGGGGAGGCGGCATAGGTTGGTAATTTCCTGCCAGATTTGTTTTGGAGTACGATTTCCGAGTGGCAGGTTGGGGATGTTGAAAACTTGTCGCGCCATCTCAGACGGAGAAAGAGAAAACTCCTTCAGCAGCTCCTGCTTCAGTATGTCATACTCAAATTCGTCTGGCTGGGTATCTAACCAGGGGGTTATTCGGGGGGAAATCGTCTCAGGTAAGGCAGCTATGACGTGGTCTGCTTTGGTGGTCGCCCTTTTGATGCTCTTGAGCCTGAACTGGGTTTCGGCTCTTCGAAACCATGTAAGGGCTTCATCCAGTGAAAAGGGTGGAAGGCGAATGGAGGCGGCATTCACTTCAGTGAAAAGGGTGGCTGCGTTGGAGTCCATGTCGTTTCCGGGGTCACCAATGTAGAGAGGCCTAGGGCGAGGTAATTGAGAGAGCCCTAGGCCCTGAGCAGACAGGAGAATTTAACTCGTTGCTGAGAAGACGATGAAGTGTGTGTATTTTTCGGCGGAATAATGCGGTATATGTATAAACAGGGCAAAGTAACACTGCTGGGTCGTTTGCGGTTGAGTGTGCTGATTGGCCGACGGCAGCATCCTTATCTTCCGCGTCGCAGCGAATCAGCGCCGCGGACCTCGCCACGCTTGCCTGCCGACTGACTCGGCGTAAGGGCAACTATGCCGAGCAAGGTGCGCCGGTGCTGAGTGCGGCAATTAAGCGGAGCGAGACAGCGCCGGTGCGGAGATGATTGTGGCATCCGCCACAAGGCTATTGCACGTAGCATTGTCATTGTGTACCGTGCTGTGTCTGTTAGTGGTGTCGTAAGAATAGCCACAGTGTTAGGAATTTGATATGAAATGTTTTGTTGATATTGTATATATTTTCAAGTAGTCATGATGACTACTTTGAATATTCGGGTATAGTAACAGTTTCACTTAGACACAAGGTAATGTTTGTTTGCAATGAACAGAATAGCATAATTCAAGACGTTTCATCTGTTGCATTTCCTTTGCAAGTTGATAATATTCATAAGATACAGAGGTTTCGTGTAGATATGGTACATATGAGCATAGTGATAAGGAGTTTCAAGGTTCCTTAGAAAACCAAGGCAATGCAGATAAAAATGACAATAAAAATAACCAGAAACGACCATAAGAATTATGATTAACGTAATAGTACAGCCGAATGGCACAGAAATTAATCTGTAGTTACTCTATGCGAGTTGTAAGTGAAAGGAAAAGGTAAAGAATACTGTTAAGATTTGAAATCCTCTTGCTAGTGTTTCTGATAAAGATATACAACTTAGTCCAATATTTTTTGGAGGAGAAATGTGGTATGTCTGATGATTATTGATGTGATGAAAGGTCATGAGTCATTTCCTAGATACCTTGCGATAACTTTTTTTCCCACTGAATTCATGTGAATACTAAAAACCACTGAGGCGGACGACGGTATTCACGAAAGGTCTATGACTATTCTTTGCGATTTTGTCTATGATTTGCTCCGATGTCGCATCTAAAAATGTTGTTAATAAGAACAAACATTTGCACGTTATACACGCTATTTTGATAATCTATTTAATAACACACAAAGCAATTATTGCAATAAATCTTTATTATATTATATAACTAAATAAGAAGTGGCATCTACATTTGTTATCATCATATCAGTTGGAAAGGCTGGCGACTCTGTTTATAAAGGATGATGACGTCATTCCCAGGACCAGGGAGAATTTTGTGCACCCGCGAGTCAAGGATATCATGGAATTGTCCCAGTTTCAAGCTATTAAAGTTGTAACAAAGGATGCCGCGGCGTTGCGTAGCAATTCATTGTTCCCATTCATGTCACCAGCTGTTTGAATGGCCAAAAGACCGCGATAGAGCAAGGAAGTGGACGCGTTTTGTGCATGCCAAGCGAGCAACTTTCAGCCTGTGCCAGCCAGCGTACCTTGCCTCAAACACTTGGAGCCCGATTGCTTTGCGAACAGAATGGCTTACGACATGGGATTTGCAAAACGGTAGGCCATTTCCAATTTATATTTGTCATGATCACAACAGCGCAAAACAAACTGAAAGAGCGCTTTTGATTGGCGGCGTAGCAAACATTCATTGCGTGGGTACGACGCAGTGTGCCGACTGCATTGCAAGTGTGCATGTATTACTACAGAGGTAGGGTAGGTACACCCCAAAAAACACAACAAATAAATACCGATGCCTCTCCACTCGCGAATGGATGTAGGCCTGCGCCACGGGTGCAGAAAAGAGATAGCTCAGCCTGCAGAAATTTTGTACCATACAGAAACGGAATCACACGTTCGACTATAAAAAATAATTTAGAAAATTACCATTCATTCAATCTCTTCGGGTCTCGACGCCACTCCATATCTGGCTGGTTTGGCACAACTTCCACGACATCCACAGCGTCGGGCTCGTGCATGTACGGTCTAACAACCATCAACCCTTGATATTCCTCTTCTTCCAACTCTTCGAAGACATAGGCACCCTCTGAAGAAGTTGTATCAATGTCCTCGTTGGTATAATCTGATGAAACTTCACTGATTTCACTGCCGCTGTAGTCTTGTAGTGAGTCCGCCATGTTGAACAATGTATTGAATGCAGAGAATTCTGTGATCGAGTTCTAGAATTGACGTCATACATCCGGGTTCCGGATTTTCGCGGGAAATTACAACTTGACGGAAAATCGAAATAAATCAAATTTGGGGAATTATTTTCAGATTTCCTTTTTTTTACTCATATTCTCCCTTTTTAAAATTTTCAGTTGTTACTTCATATAGGCCTTTAAAGTCACTTTAAGGGTTTGTGGCGCTACCTTTGGTAGTGACCTCAGATGAAATTTCCGCCGTGATGGCGTTCGATCTGCCACATCTTATCAGTTCCTACCAGGATGGTTTCAGCAATTTTTGTTTTATCTGTCTGAATCTGGGAACCTATTTTAATATTGTTTTAAATACTTTTCAGTTGCACCAAACCATC
>NC_091560.1:15577094-15582094 GCF_042767895.1 Penaeus vannamei
CCGATCCGTGTCGCAGCAGGGGAAGCAGTACTAGCGTATTACAGCCTTTTGAGAGAAACGTCGAAGAAACCCCTTTTTCGCTTTTAAAGGGTGTTTATGGTGATTTTAACATTAATTCAGGTAATTATGATGATTTTCATGATAATTACTTTATTATTGACAATAATGATGATAATCATGTGCCACCACATCCATATGTTTCGTTGCCCCTGTTTATAGCTGCTCCTCCACCCCCACCACTGAGACCGCCAGTGCCAAGAGTCCCACATCTCCCATCCCTAAAATTTAACGAATGCTAGCACCGACGGTTCCTCCAGTAGCTCATGTATTACTATAAGAAAAAGGATAAATTTATGTCAGGTCAGGTCGACTTCGAGGAGGAGCTTTTCCAGCGCCTCGAGGCGGGGTAGGTGGCAGAGCGATATGGGAGTTACTAATAATGACCATGCGCCGTACGACTCGCCAGAGGTCAGAAGACATACCTGACCTAAGAGCGACTCATCTTGACCTGCTCTCACTACTTCGCTCACCACCCTCGGGGTCAGAACAAACGCCCTAGCTCGCCCCGACCATGCCGACAACCTGTGGAAGCTGACCGACAAGTTACCTGCCAAGCTACCAACTAACACCGTTAATAAAGTGGAGAAACAAGGTGTGTGTTTCTCTGACCTTGTCATTCAGTATAGTGGGATTCTTTATAACTGCGTTAGAGACCATTATACTCTTTTTTTTTTTTTTTTTTTTTTTTTTTTTTTTTTTGCTCACTTATTCCCTCATTCCCTCACTTTCTTTCTTTCTTCTTTCACAAACTCACTCTCTCTCTCTTTCTTTCTTTCACTCATTCTCTCTCTATCAACGTATCTATCTTTATATCTTTTAATTTTTCCTTTCTGTTATTTTTTCCTCTTTATTGCACTCTCTGTCTGTCTCTCTCTCTCTCTCTCTCTCTCTCTCTCTCTCTCTCTCTCTCTCTCTCTCTCTCTCTCTCTCTCTCTCTCTCTCTCTCTCCCTCTTTCTCTCTCTCTCTCTCTCTCTCTCTCTCTCTCTCTCTCTCTCTCTCTCTGTCTCTCTCTCTCTCTCTCTCTCTCTCTCTCTCTCTCTCTCTCTCTCTTTCTCCCTCCGTTTCTCTCAGGTTCAACCTCCCACTCTCCTCCCCTCCATGGCCCCCCTCTATCTTACTTTCTCTCTCTTTATCAGTCTATCTTCTGTCTATCTATCTCTTTCATTTTATTTTTCTCTTTCTCTTTATTTTTTCACTCACTCCCTCACTCTCTCTTTCTTTCACTAACTCCCTCACTTACTCTCTCTCTCTCTCTCTCAATTCTGTCTAAAGATATCCATCACTGTTCATACTGATACTACAGCATAATTAGAAGATACTTTAATGTCTTCAGTCCAACAGTTGCATTTGTAAATTCGTAATCTTGAATGAGGCTGTGAAAAAATATAATGGAACACTAAAACGCGGACAAGGATAAAAATATGGATACACGAATAATATTTATATCGGTTTTATTCATCACTCATTGTAATTATGGAATCATTCCTTGAATAAGATAAGGTTTCTAAGATGGAAGATTATCATGGTCACCGAAAAATATAGCCAAAAGAATGCTACAGTCAAACTGATTTTCTAAATGAAATTCGCAACCGTATGAACTTTATCTTCTCCACATATACTATATGCCCAGCTGCCTTGCTACCGTTGTTACAAAAGAAGAAAAAAAGGCAAATCCGACTATATGGCATGTTAGTACGTATGTAAATAAAAATAAGCTGTTATTTCCGTCGACAAAAAATTCGTGTAAGATTAGGTATTGGTGGTCTTCACATATAACATTTTCAAACTTTCCTCGTTACAGCAACGATGCCAGTGTTACTGCGTTGTGCCAAAGGTTTGCCTCCGGCCCTATTCTTAAGAACTGTGTTCAGGTTGACAAATTTAATTCAATTTTTAATTGTTGAACTATTTTACACGATTTTACTAGTATTAAATTATGGAGAAGCGATCGACACAGGTTGTTAGTCATTAACATCTTAAATTACAAATTAAATGGTGATAAGTTATCGAAATGAGCAGAAACATGCACTGAACAACGTGTACTCTACTTTTTCCTTGCTCTGTCGACCTCATCACTTGATTGTTTAAAATATTACTTTTTAGAGATCGATTCTAATCATGATTTAAATGATGTATAAGCTTACACTGTCATACTCAATTATGCAAACATGATAGTTAAGATAATTATGTATATCTTGATATGAGTTATGCAGTAATCATGAGCACATGGACGCACTAGGTAAACACCATATAAATCTGCCCCTTTTTACATGAGTTATATGATACGTTTGCTGTCCAGATGAGCGAAGCTAAAACATAAATGATTTTAAAATGTCTATAGTTCCTTGTTAGGAAATCTGTAAACTCAAGAATATATACGTATACTAAGTCAACACCATCATCAATTATCTGTCGTGAAACATCCCTGCCAGCCATGAGATTCAAGGCTAGAAGGGGGCGGAGCTTCCAGTACAACGAGATTAAACGCCTATAATTCCATGAATATCCAGCATAGTGATGAATCTAGTGACTGTTTTTGTTATCCTAGCTCTGTTGGAACTATTAATGTCATTCCATAGCAGTTGATGATTTTTGTTATGATTACAAATATATTATTATTGTTAATAATCAGTGTTATTATCATAGGCTTTATCTGTAGCATCCTTATCTGCAATTTCATGCAATTCTTTGACATTTTTGCTACCGAATTTCAAGTACTTTGAAGTCTAAGATCTGCCAGCGGCAGACACAGACTAAAAACGGTAGGGTGTGCAATGTAGTCTCAACATTGCGCTGAAGAGACAACGTTGTAAGGGCTCCACGCTCTTTTTCCTTTCCTTGCCCTTCTAAATAAAGCGGAGCGCTCTTTTCTTCTACAAGCATTCAATTTTTCAGAAATTTCTAATTTCCATTCGAAAATTTTCCCCTTTTAATACAACGGGCTCTCAATTTGTTTCTTATTTCTTTCCCCAGAAATAAAGAAAATGTTTAAAAACATTTGTGCTGAAGTCAGAAAGTTTCAAATTGATATAAAGATCTCTTATCACAAAGTGAGCTCCGCCAGTGAGCTCTGCCTACACAGGCATGCCAACCTGTCCTTTCAGCTCGTCAAGCTTGCGCGACCCATCGCTGAATAGGTAAAATGCGAAATATTTATCATATTTGCTTTTGTAACTTCTTTGGCCATTACGGAGTATCTAAATGATATTTTACAATGAATCATATGCGAAAATAAAGATTTTACAGAAAGGTATAATGTTTATTTTTGGCCTCAAGAGTCAATGAAACGTAATACAATTTGACATCATAAGCAGAGTTAATAAACTGGTGATATGTAATCGTCTGAACTTCTTACCGTGACATATTTATCAATACATTCGTAAGAGACTGTTGATTATTACTTTTTTAAAAATAAGAAACAAGAATATACGAGAATATACTACATTTGTTTCTGCAGATAGACCAATACACACATTCAGAGTCATAGCCAGAGCAATACATTTGAACTTGTGTACATTTTGTTGGGGACTAAGGCCCGTACTTTTAAAACCTTTCGCCAGGGCTGGCGAAAGATTTCGCCGGGCGATCCGGAATTTCGTACTTTTAAAATCATGCCTGGCGAACGTTCGCCAGGGCTGGCGAAGGATCATATTGGAACAGCCTGGCGAAGCAAAGGCGCGAGAGCTGTTTGAATACCATTTTCTTGCTTTCAAGTTATAAATTAGGAACATATTTGTGTATGATAGGATGTAGGAATCACATTGAAATTCTGAAATATCTTAAAAGCATAATTTATTATGAAATAACGTATATACGTATTTTTTTCAAGACCTTCGATGTTCCAGTCGAGAGCTCAAGACATCAGCTGTATTCCTACCCCCCACCCCCGAGATGACTTATTTAGGTTTAGGTTGTTGTTATTTTGGTTGTAAGGATAATGTTCTTTTCACAAATATTACCAGGTGTTTTTTATGGCGGCATGTTTACTTTTGGC
This sequence comes from Penaeus vannamei, assembly GCF_042767895.1. Lineage (NCBI taxonomy): Eukaryota > Metazoa > Arthropoda > Malacostraca > Decapoda > Penaeidae > Penaeus > Penaeus vannamei. The sequence goes on from NC_091560.1 coordinate 15,581,150, forward strand.
TATAGAAACATAGCTGTAGTGCTCCACCGCCCTATAATGAGGCGTCTTTTATGATACCCTTGTAGGCCTACAGTTCAATATCTTACATCAGTTAGGAATAGTAAAATAGTAATTTTTAAACTTGTTAAAGTATAAAGTTATTATTTGTATAAAAGTATAAGGTTGATATAGTATAGTGTAAAGTACTTTTAAAACCTTTCGCCAATGCTGGCATTCGCCTGGCGACGCTTCGCCAGGCGAACATCTGAGTGAGGGAGGCCTTACTTTTAAACTAAGGCAGGTATTCGCCAGGCCTGGCGAACGAAAGGGATCGCCAGGCGCTAACATCTTGGATTCCTGATAAATCTAGCGCTTCGGCGAATGAAAAAAAAAAAACGCGAGAAAAAGCAAAAAGTTTTAAAAGTACGGGCCATAAAGTTAACCTTGTTATAGTATAAAGTGTAGTATAGCATAAAGTTAATTTTGTTATAGTATAAAGATATTTTCAACTTCTTTGTTATAGCATAAAGTTAAATTTTAACTCCTTTGTTATAGTATAAAGTGAGACTATTGCGGAAACAACATTTTCGTCTTCCCTCGAGGTTAATAATTAAGTTTAGGTTATGTTATGTGCACTGCAGATGTAAACAAATTTGCGCTAGATTTAGCGGGAATGCAAGATGTTAGCGCCTGGCGACCCCTTCGCCCGCCCTGGCGAACGTTGGGTTTAAAAGTAAGGCCTCCCTCACTCAGAGGTTCGCCTGGCGAAGCTTCGCCAGGTGAACGCCAGCACTGGCGAAGGTTTTAAAAGTACGGGCCTAAGTGATTCTTCGAATAAATCACGCTTCGTGCTTTTGATATAGATGATATTAATTATACATGATGGATGATGATAATCACAATAATTGTAGTAAAAATAATAAAGATAATCTAAAAAATAGCAACATTATTACTACTAGTAGTGAT
>NC_091560.1:15587094-15589594 GCF_042767895.1 Penaeus vannamei
CATATACTTTGTCGTTTTAGTTTTGTGTTCGTAACACTTACAATCACCAGGAAGGTCGATGAAGGCAGACAACGGTAAATACACCAAATTGCATTATATGAAATCAAGCAATAACGCTTCTGTGCTCTATACGCATATATGAATTCTTGGATATTCTTTTGTATATTCTTCTGTTATCTTGGCTATTGGTTGAAGAGAGAACATCCGACGTAGCACACTGCACAGAACAAGAAGACATTCCACATCAGCTGCTTCGTCTTGGTCACTATGAGATCCATTATCTGCCACTGGTCTTCCTGAAAATTATACATATATATAAATGAACATTTTCAAAAGGGATGTTAGATAGTACAATTTTTCTCACAGTATTTGGACTTGCCTAGAAAGAATGACCCGTCAAGAAATTGCGAAATGCGATTAGAAATGAGAAAAAATGAAATGGTTGTCAGCACAATACTTCCGAGCACTGGGGGTCTTTCCAAATAAAGATTTATTTTCATAAAAAAAGAGATCACCCTTGAAACTAATACGTAATCATGGATATCTGTTATTCAGATGGAACCGAGGTTCCCGCCACCTGGCAAGACCTGCCGTAGTACAATGATGGGTCACAGACACAAACTGGGTGTGGCAATGCATAACGGTGAAAAATTCTAGGTTGTCTACAGCATATTGCTGTGTGAAACACACTAGCTCCAACATTTTACGCTTAAATGGTCTAGGTGTTGCTGGTACGAACGATATCATTGGTATGTATTATCAAAATCTCATTTTTTCTATGCTTTTTAAAAATTAGATTATCCGTTGCCGTGCGAGCATTGGTTACGGTCACGTTTCTTACCTTTAATTTTCTGCTTGGTAAGGTTTGATTCTTCGTTCCGCTTCTGCTGTTTGCTATATAGAAATCATGTTGTTTTCTATACAGAAAGCATGTTTCCTATATAGAAATCATGTTTTCTATATAGAAATTATGTTGTTTTCTATATAGACATTTTCTCTCTCAGAAGAGGAATGGTTTTCATTTGTTAACAAATGGGTAGACTGACCTTTCAATCATTCCACTCCCTACTTTCCAAAGTCCGGAATCGATTTTTCAAACCTTCCATTTATAACTTTATCCTCTCACTTGTCTTTTCTACAATCATGATATCAAACAACGTAGTTATGATCAAACTTCTAAGAAGAGTTCTCCTTCCAATAGGTTCTACAAGCAAGATGTGCATTTTGCTCCATGGTATCCTGAAAGAGGAGCATAGAAAAAAAAATCGTATGTTAGACTAGCACGTTATAAGACGACTTCTTACACACTTTTTGTGGTGTCAAGTGACCAAGAAGATGGCCCAAACCTTCAAAGCGTGTGTGTGTGTGCGCGCGCGTGCGTGTGTGTGTGTGTGTCTGTGTGCGTGTGTGCGTATACGTGCGTGAGTGCCTGCGCGCGCGCGTGTCTGCGTGTGTGTGCGTTCGTCTGCGCGCACGCACGAAGTCAGCTTCCGGAAATATTGAATTTCTATGATTTTCCACATAACGTCAGACATTACAAAATTCGAATGACCAAAAGAAAAGTCAAATCTCATAAAACAAATGAAAAATTAATACATAGTGAGCATAAATATTTACAAAAGGTTGAAGTGACACAACGCCTTTACCCTTATTAAACAATAGGGTTGTGAAGGCCATGGCGAAAAGAGTTTTGAAGAATACTAACCAACAGCCACGGAACTCACTCCCGCTCAAGTTTGTTTCTAAAATCACAAAATTTAACCTTTGCGTTCCGGTTTCCTTGGTGGATGGAAAATTATTGCTTACACGAAAAGTACTGGAACACATATATGACAACCCAGATAAAAGTCGAGTTCACGTCAGGGAAGATTGTGTTTCATCACCATCAATGCGTTTTACGATAAGGATAAGTCGGATATGCGTAGCAAAGCCTCGCTCGGGCTTTGACGGGAGCCCGGCCTGTGCCAACTAATGTCGACGCGATCAACATGTGTCAGCGAGTGCTGACGCGACAGAGCTTAGTCCTTACCCACCGGGGTGCCCAGCCACAGTGGTGACCTCCAGGTGATAATTGCAACTTCTCGCGATTGGGCGGGGCGCGAACCGCCGGCCCCTCGGATGAGAGGCCGATAAATTACCATTGTACTATTCCAGAGGCTTAGTGCATTTTGTGTAATTCCACATCACATGCAGTACTTACCTCAGTATATGTAACATAGGGTCAGAATTCCTGAATCAGGTCTACCGAATGTCCACGGGATTAGTTTGTAAAACTTTGCTTTCATTAACTAAGAACAGATAGTATATACAGATAACATGATCTTAGCCGCACATTTCTTTGGTTGAGTAGGTAGTCTGAGTCATCTGGCGTGGTAGAAAAGGTTGATATTTATAGCAATAGTGTTTCTACATAAAAAAGAAAAAAAATGTTGGTGTGAAACAGTAGGTCTTAACCATTTATCACACCCTTTTAAATAATGGTTCTTCCCTCCAGACCGCC
>NC_091560.1:15599594-15609594 GCF_042767895.1 Penaeus vannamei
CGCCAGGCCTGGCGAATACCTGCCTTAGTTTAAAAGTAAGGCCTCCCTCACTCAGATGTTCACCAGGCGAATGCCAGTATTGGCGAAAGGTTTTAAAAGTACTTTATACTATACTATATCAACCTTATACTTTTATGAAAAAAAAATAACTTTATACTTTAACAAGAGTTTAAAAATTACTATTTTACTATTCCTAACTGATGTAAGATTTTGAACTGTAAGCCTACAAGGGTATCATTAAGGACGCCTCATTATAGGGCGGTGGAGCACTACAGCTCTGTTTCTATAGCCAAAAGTAAACATGCCGCCATAAAAAACACTTCTGGTAACATTTGTGAATAGAACATTATCTTTACAACCAAAATAACAACAACCTAAATCTAAATAAGTCACCTTGGGGGTGGGGGGTAGGGGTAGGGGGGTAGGAATACAGCTGATGTCTTGAGCTCTCGACTGGAACATCGAAGGTCTTGAAAAAAATACGTATATACGTTATTTCATAACAAATTATGATTTTAAGATATTTTATAATTTCAATGTGATTCCTACATCCTATCATACACAAATATGTTACTAATTTATAATTTGAAAGCAAGAAAATGGTATTCAAACAGCTCTCTTCGCCAGGCTGTTCCAATATGATCTTTCGCCAGCCCTGGCGAACGTTCGCCAGGCATGATTTTAAAAGTACGAAATTCCGGATCGCCCGGCGAAACCCTTCGCCAGCCCTGGCGAAGGGTTTTTAAAGTACGGGCCTAAGAGAGGAGCAGAAGGCGCCTAGGGCTAAGAATAAATCGCAATGATGGATATCAAAGATAGTACCAAATTGAAATTGGAGCGAGGTAGAGGCAGAGGAATACATATGACAGCCATAGTCAAAGTGGAGAGGATCTGTGAAGTATGGAGATGGAGGAGTGGTCAGTGGCCCTTGGAGAGTTTAAAGATATTGCAAATAGTTGTTGATGGAGCGCAGGTATAGAAGGGCTCAATGTGTAGATGGTAGAATATATACATACAGGGAATATCGGATACCTGGTGGCAGAATCAATACTGAGCCAGTTATGACTAAAAGGAATAGTGTGGTGCTCAGTATGCTCCAATGTGGAACACCTTCATATTGAGGAAAGGATGATGAAGTTGGAGAGGAGAATTTGACTTGGAAAAGTATGATTTGTAAGGAATGATTTAATTAATAAACCCGTTCCATTATATGCCATGTGATAGCTGCTGTAGAATGTGGTATTACCATGTGGTGTCATATACCTTTTCTAGGTCAAAGAAAATGACGAGTACTGAATATGGAGGGCAAAGAAAGAAGTAATTTTCAAAATTTACAAGTGGATCAGCTGTGCTTCGAGCACAGTGGAATCCACAGGAAAGGAGAAGGGGGCACTGTAGGTCTCAGTCGACCTGGCTGAAATACGCAGCAAGTTCAGTAGCAACCTGTACAGGTTCACAAATGAGTGTTACAGACATGGAGGACTGGGCCAGAATAAGGATGTTTCTCTGATAGCTTATGAGTTCTATGCCATACTAGAGTGTAGAGGAGGTGATTATGGATACAATTTTACCAGCTGCTTTTGATTCAGTTTTGGTTTGTGTGGCGTAGTTTAAGTTGATGTTCTTTTAAAAGCTATTAAGGCTGATGTTTGGCTGGGGGTATTTTGTTGTTGACAAAGGGGGAGTAGAAACAGTGGTCAGAGGCATGGTCAAAAGAGAGCCAGGGGTCGGTAAACCAGAGGAGTCAGTTTTAATGCGCGGTTCAACTAATCGTGTACGTCTAGGACCTGACTTGTGTCCCAGGGCCCAGCGATACGTTGTGTCTCAACTGCGAAAAGTACTGCTGTAATAGACCACACATGCCTCTCGCTTGAATAACACTGCGCAAATTACTTTGCGTTTGAGCAACATGTTGCACATGGACTTATTCCGTTTCACTAAAGTTTCGAGTTTCATGGCATATATTTTTTGAACAAAGAAGCACGGAAACCGGTTTACAGATTCAAAATTGTTAATGTTAGTCTGATGTACCATCGACACAAGTTTAGATACTGTTTGAAATTAGCCATTTCTTGTTTATTTGTTTTTGATAAAAAGGAATTTTGAGATTGTCAATCTCTAATATAACTTAAGTTGACTTTATAGATATTGATTATATTTTTATAGTCGAATTACAGACAAAAAAAATAAATTGCACCCTAGAAAGCCTGGAGATACCAGAGGAGAAACCTGCTCTACATTGAGTTATCGCTGGCTCCCCTCAGCCTCCAATATTTCGCACCAAAGTGATGAATTCGGCCCAGATAACTGCACTTACAGGCAGACCTGTGCGTACACTAGTTGAACCGTGCCTAGAAGGTTATTTGATACAGGGTAAGCCTCAATGCCCCTAAAAACGATACAAAATCTCTATTACTGGCCATGGTAAGCCTGAAATATGTGAGGAAGATAAAAGGTTCATCCCTCAGAGTCCTCATGAGGGGTAAAAGCTAGATAATTATCAAAGGAATACTACGTCCATGACTCTCTGAGGCTGTTCATGACTGGCACAAAGTCATCCTTTCATCACAGATGTCACAGTTTAAGGCGCGGTTCAACTGGCATTGTCTAGAACCTGACTTGTGTCCGAGTGCTTAGTCAGTCACAGTGTTTAAATTGCAAAAAGCACCACTGTAACAGACCGCACATGCCTCTTGCTCGAGTTAAACTGCACATAGTGCATCTCGTTTGAGCATTTCTTGTTTATTTCTTGTTTATTTGTTTTTGGTAATAAAAAGCGAATTTTGTAACTAAATGTTGTATATAATATCTCCATTATAACTTTTGTTGACTACAGATACCGAACGATAATGATAATTACTTTCACCGAATTACAAACATCAGTTTTTAGTTGCATCCTGGAAAGCCCGGAGACACCCATAGGAGTTGGGGAAGATAAGAAAAAGGAAAGGAGGAATAAAAAGACTGTGGAAAATTAGTCGAGGGCTGAGGTCCAAGGTAGGGGAAGTCTCCTACCTTTGGCCTCAGTGTTCGTGCCCCAGAATAACAATGGGCAAGGGATTTGGGGGGGGAGGGGAGAAGAGGACACAGACATCGCCGGAACAGAGGAAGAGCTGGGTGTAGGAGAGGATGTCGTAGGGGATGGGGTGGAACATTTAAATTGATGGGTAGATCGAAGAGGAGGGGTAGGAGCCAGAAAACGGGTAGAGATTGGAGTGTCTGGATTTTGAAAGCACTATAGGAAAGTATATTAAAGGAGGGGTGAAGGTGATAGCTGCTATGCGTCAACTATCTAGAGTAGTCTTGAAAGGTTAAAGATGGGGGGGGGGGGGGAGGAGACTGGTGTCTGAGGAATAAAGGCAAAGGGAGGTAGAGGTGAATGTGTGGTAGGGGAAGAAGGGGGGAATGTTTAGTCTGTCTGCTGTGGGTAGTGCGGGGAGGGAGAGGGGACGGTGTTGGGGCTGTAGTTGAGGTTGGAGTGTCTGGATTTAGCATGGCAAACGAATTTGACTGGAGAAGGTAGAAATGGAAGTGGGGAAGTAGGTATAGGGAAGGGTGTAGGAACATTCTGGATTGGAGGGGGAGGGGTAGAGTGAGCGACATTACTAGAGTAAGGAGTATGAAACTTTGTCGGTGTGCTTCCTGTCTGGCTTCACGCAGAGCGAGACCATTTTTGTATATGAGAGTTGCTACCTCAGACTGAAACTTATAAGTGGGACAGCTTCTATAAAATACATTATGAGGGACGCCGCATTTAGCACATATGCGTCTTTGTGTAGGGCAATTTGATTGGTTATGACCGGGTTGGGCACATAAGGGGTATCGGTCTGTGGAATGGCTGTGTTTGGCAGGATGTCCAAATCGCCAACACTTTTGATACTGATGGGGAGGAGGTTGGTATGGTCGAACAGGGAGGGATTGTCCACCAATGTAGATACGAAAGGGAAGGTCATGTGTACGGAAAGTGATTTTGGCAATGTTGGTGGGTTTCTTTTGATGACCTCTAGGAGGAATGGAGTAGCACTGTCCTGATATCACATCACGATCTTTGAGGCAGCAAGTAATTAATCTCCACAATCTGACCAATCGATATCTATAGGGCAGCTTGCTAGGGAGATGGAGACAGTTCTAGTAGTTCTGCAGGAATGGGGTTACCAGAATAATCAGTTAGATTTGATAATGCTACAGCTTCAGTTTCAGATGTAACTGTAACGAGACGGAAACAATCGGGTCGGGTATGGAAGGAGACTCTACCCACTTGCTTTTGGAGATATTGTTGAAAGAGTAGAGTGTTGCCTAAGTAAGGAGCTGTAGGGGGATCACGAAAATCAGTCTCATCTAGCTGGGCTAAAGATATTGGTTGTGGGTGGTAGAAGGACAGGCACGTGTAGAAGAGGAAGTATTGTTGAGGGGGTTAGTATTACGGATAGAAGGAGAAAAAGGCTGTAAGGTAGTAATAAGGGAAAATGAGGTGATTGGTGAAAAAGGCTGTGGGGGTAGAGTTGATGAAGTTGGGAGAGTAGGAGTCTCGGCATTGAGGAATGGGTAGTAGTTGTAGTTTTCAGAGTCATGGTCAAAGGAGAGCTTGCGGTCGGGGAACTGGGAGAGTTTGAATTGGTGGGGTTATTTGATGAAGGGGCAAGCCTCATTGCCTCTAATATTGGTATTAAACCTTCATTGCTGGCCATGGGAAGCCTTTATTATGTAGGGGAAATAAAGTCCACTCCTCAGGGTCCCCTGGAGGGGTAAGGGCTAAATAACAAAACAGGGGAATACAGTGCCCATGGTTCCCACAGTCAGCCTTTCATCCTTTCAGCACGGCTCTTACTTCTTAGGAAGTAGATAGTAGAAGGGGTTGGAAAAGAGATGTAGACGAAAGAGCTGAAGGGAGAAAAGATCATGCAAAATTTATTGAGTCAAGGGCTGAGGCCCCAGGCAGGGAAGATCCCTACACTGGGTCTCAGTCTCCGTCTGCTATGAACGCCCACAGCAACAACGGGCAAGGGATTGTAGAGTTTGAAAGGTAAAAGAATTTGATTTGGAAAGGGAAGGACAGAAGTAGGAACGTAAGAAAGAGATATTGGGAGAGATGTAGAAACATTTTAGGAGGAAGGCGAAAGGGCAGAGGACAGATCTGGAGTACCAGGCAATGGTACTTGCCTAAAGTTAGGCCAAGTTTGTATTTGAGAACTACTACCTCATACTCAAATTGTAGTTAGGGCAGCCCTTATGAAATACCCTGTGAAGGCCACCACAACAGACTTGTGTACATGATTGTGCAGAGCAGTTCGAATGATCATGACTGGGTTGGGCAGCAGGCTGTGGAACGACAGAGCTTGGCAGGATGTAAAACGCCAACATTTCTGACACTGATGGAGGGTTCGATGATTGGACAGGAAGGCCATATCTACGGAAGATTATCTTGGCAATATTGGCAGACAAGCAGGCCTTTTCACAGCCTGGCCAATCATTACCGTAGACAGGCCAATCATCCGGGAAGATGGAGACTTCCGGTACAAGTACCAAGGGAGAAGTGAGGCTTAACAGGAATAAGTTTGTGGTGAGGTCAGTCAGGATAGATAATGTATTAGGTTGGGACAGAGGTAACTGTTACAAGGTATAAACGATCAGAATGGCTACGTATGGAAACTTTACATTCTTGTTGGAATAGTAAGGTATTGTCGAAGTAGGGGGGTTTAAAAAAAAATGATAATCCACCTTGGCTAGGCAAAAAAGTACCCAAATTTGTAGAGGTGGAAGTAATTGAAGGACGAGGCCGGGATGAGGAGGGAGTGGCCTTGAGCGGGGAAGCAGACATTATGTATAGAGTAGTAATAAGGGAGACGGACAATAAGGATGTAGAGTAGTAATAAGGGAGGCGGGGTTAAAGTTAGGATAAAACGGAGAGGATTAGATCAAGTGGAGGATGTGTATGTTTTTGAGGAAGATTAGGTTTTCTATGTACAAAGTATGGGATTCCATTAGGATGTCTGATAGGTTGGGAGGTTGTTGTAGGGAAGATAGATGAGGAAAAACAGCAGTTCGGGTTGTGGTCAAACGTGGACATGACATAAGGATGTCTGAAACTGAAATGGGAACATTACAGGAGGAACATACAGTTGGGTCTGATTGTAACATGTTATGAGTAGGTAAGGCATGTATGGCCGATGTGTAAGCGATCTAGGGCTGTTTCCCAGCATGTTTGTATGGAAGGAAGTTGAGGAGATTGTTTGGTTTTATTGAATGTAATCTATTGGTGGTAAGACGTCCAGAAGGTTTGCCATTGTGTATAAAGAAGTTTTAAAATGAGGGTAATAATCTATGGCTGGAACTTTTGAGAAATTAAGGTTATGTGATTTGGACTCAGCGGCTGAGCAAGTGTCTGCTTTTTCATTGCCTGGTACTCCTATGTGGCTAGGTACCCAGCAAAACTTGATAGTTTTGCATCTGTACAGGTGAAATAGCCAGTCTTGAATTTTGCAGACAAGCGGGTTAAATGAGGGTATGGATTTTATGAGAGTGAGTTTCGAGAGTCGGTAAAAATAATGAAAGAGGAAGAAGAGAGAGAATATGTGTTTTAAGGCGAAGAAACGCATATAATTCTGTAGTGAGAACACTAGACTCAGGAGCTTCAGGGTATTTGAATGTGTAGATTGGGAAGAGGACTGCAAAACCTGCTCCAAATGTGGTTTTGGAGCCATCAGTGTAAACATACGCACTAATAGGAATATAGTTAAGAAAGTGAGTGAGAAGACCAGAGGAAGGTATATCTGACTTTGGTGGGTTAGGATACACCGAAGAGCAAAATTGGGGGCAGGGTATATGCCATGGAGAAATTGAATTGACAGAGAAGGGTAGAGGTTGGAGAATTGGAAAGGGGGAATGGGAAAGGAGAGTATTCATGCGGACGATAAAAGTTGGTAAATGGGGAGATGAGGTAAAGGTATAAATTAGGGATTGAGTAATAGTTAATTTGGTGAGGGAGTGTTGGTGAAAGCGTGCCATGCATCGGAGAGAGAGAAGGGTACAGCGTCGAGAGAGAGAGATGGCATGCCTGACTCACCATACAGGCTCTCAACTGCTAATGCTAATTGGAGACCATTATGATGAACTGTATCTTATTGATTAAGAAGTGTGGTAGAGGCAGATGAGTATACATGGTTACCAAAATCAAGAGTAGAGAGATTCAAAGTTTGTGAAGATATAGGAGTGTTGCGGTCTGACCCCCATGATGTGAGTGGCAGAGTGTAGAATTCTAGGAGTTTTTGACCTTTTTCTTTAATGGTGAGAATATGATCTCGCCAGAATAGTCTGGAGTTGAAAATTACTCCAAGGAACTTTCCCGAAGAGCGGTATTGCAGAGGAGTGCCGTATAAGAAGAGAGGAGGTTGGGGTTTTTCACGTTTGCATGAGAAGAGGATGGAAAAGGATTTGGTGGTGGAGAAACGAAAGCCGTGATTAGTGGCCCAGGAAGATGCTGATGATATTGCTGACTGGAGTTGTTGGAGAGTGTATGGATGTGACGCCTTCGATCTAAGGGTAAGAGGATGAAGTGGAAGAAGCAATTTTGACTTTGAAGGTGTGATTGGAAAGGAAGAATTTTATAAAGACCCCCATGTTTCTGTGTATGCCTAGAGAGGACAGTTGTAGGATATGATACCGCCATGTCGTATCATATGCCATATGTTATCCTTAGGTCGAAGAATATTGCTATGCTGGATTCATGGCGTGCAAATGCAGATAACATATGTCTCAAAATGAGCAAGAGGGTCTGCTGTGCTTTTGGTACGACGGAATCGAAACTGTGAAGAAGAGAGGTTATTTGATTCTAGATACCACATTCGTCTTGAGTTTACCATTTGCTCTAGTATTTTGTGCATAAGCAGCTTGTAAGAGCGATGGGGCGGTAATTTTGTGGGTGGGTACCTGTTTTATATGGTTTTAAGAAAGGAAGAACGAGGGCTTTGTTCCAGTGTGGGAGGAAATATCCCGTTGTCGAAATTTGGTTATAAATCAAAGAGAATGGATAAAGAGGATGATGGGAGGTGTTTGAGCATACGGTAGTGTATCCCGTCAGAGTCTTCATGGGTATTGCGGCATGATCGTAAGGCACTGTAATGCTGAGGAGGAAAAGGGAGTATTGTATGGGTCATCTAAAAAGAGGGAAAATGTGATAGGAGCTCGTTCTTTGGTGATCTTAATGGAAGTGAAATGTGGAGAAAGATGAGAGCCGCTACCAACTTGGCTGAAACAATCACCTAGTTTATTAGCAACTTGCAAAGGGTCTGGGGAGTGGGGTTAGGAAATCAGGAGTAGGGGGGATATCAGAAGGGGGAAGATGGACGTCTGCAGTCACTCTGATTGTAGGTCGATTGGGGAGAGGTATTAGAGGGTGATTGAGAGAGATAGTTATTTTCTTGGATTATGTTCGTGGAAGGAAGGGTTTTTGATTTGGGTAAGGGTGGTGGGGTGGATGGGATGTGTTGGGAAGGTGTAGAAGGAAGAAGGGTTGGGGGATGGATTGGGTTGGGAGGGGGGGGGGGGGATGGATTTCGGCAGTGACTTTGAATGCCACTGGAATCTGGGTAGAGAAATTGATGGATGGGTGGGAGAAACCTTTTCTAGTGTCATACACAGAAAGTTTCTGTCTTCAAGGGTTTCTGGAGGGGAGGTGGGTAGGGATGTTTGGGAAATGAAGGATCTTTTATGAGGGGGTGGAGTGGGTAGGTATTTGATATTAAAATGTAGTTGAAGGTGTGTATGAGGTAGTGAAGATGGGGTAGGGCGTTTAGTTTATCTACTGTAGTGTGTGGGGAGTTGAGGAGAAGGTATAGGAGGGGTGGGTGTGCATATTGGAATATCTGGATTTAAGATGGAAAATTGGTTTGTTTGGGGAATAGGGGTACAGGTGGTAGGGTGAGGAGTAGGAGGAAAATGTATTGTTGAGGATGTAGAGATAGTCTGGGTAGAGGGGTGGGAGGGAAGTGGTAGTGTTGGATAGTACTGGAGCAGGGTCTGATCTAGAAACCTCGTTTGCGTGCTTCTTGCCTGGCTTTGCGTAGGGTAAGGTCAAGTTTATATCTGAAAACTGCTAGTTCTGATTCAAATTTGTAGGTAGGGCAACTCTTATAAAATACATTATGTGGGACACTACAATTGGCACATGTATGAAATTTTGCAGAGCAGTTTATGCGATCGTGACCAGGTTTGGCACATAGAGGGCATCTAGCTGTGGAGCGACAGTGCTTTGCAGGGTGGGCGAAACACTAGCATTTCTGGCATTACTAGGGAGGGGGTCGATATGGTCTGACTTGTTATGATTCTCCACCAATATAGACCTTAAAGGGAAGGTCATGTCTAAGGAAGGTAATTTTGGCAATATTACTGTGGAACTTTCCGCGACCTCTGGGAGGACTTTGTAGCACTGTACTGATGTTGCATCATATTCTGTAGGTCTAGCAGTTCCCTGTTATACACAGGGCATTTATTTGGGGGAATGGAAACAGTTCCTGTACAAGTATTAAGGGAGAAGTGGGATTGTACAGGGATAGGTTTCATAGTGAGGTCAACCAGGTTAGATATTGCACAGGCTTGAAGCTCAGATTCAACTGTGACAAAGCGTGAACGATCAGAACGATTGCGGAAGGGGATCTTGCTTACTTGTGTTTGAAGGCATATTTGGAAAAGTAAGGTATTGTTAGAGTAGTGGGCTGTAGAGGGAATCACAAAAAAAACTATCCCATTTGACTGGGCCAAACAGTGTATTCAGAAGATTTGTAGAGGTGGGAATTATAGAAGGATGAGGTCGAGAGGCGGAAGGTGTGGTGTGGAGAGATGTAGTGATGTGTTGGGGGGGGAGGGCAATAAGGTTGAAGGGTTGTTATAAGGGAGGGGGATATAGGAGGAATTTTAGTAGAATTTTATTGGGGTTGAGAGAGGGGTGTTATTTGAAGGTTGGGTTATCTGGGTAAATGATTCAGGGTGGGTTAGGTTGGTGGTA
>NC_091560.1:15663549-15686049 GCF_042767895.1 Penaeus vannamei
GGAAAAAGTTAGCTAAAATGAACACAAGCACAAACACAGTAAAGTTTACACAGAAGTGAGACAAAACAGCCACAGCGAGAACTGAGTTTCTCTTCAGATGAATCCATTTTGGTTAATTTTTCGTGAAGAGGAAGTGTTCAGAATTAATGTTTATTTTCAGTTCTTACTGTGGCTGTTTTCAATTTTGTTAGCTAAAGCATTAAAGAAATAAGATAAGTTAGATATGTGATTCTATTCAGAATCAGTGAAAAATAAAACTTTTGTTGATTCTTGATTTTTCTTTTTCTTTTTTTCTTGATGAATCCTTTAACCAATTGGATCTCCATGATGTGGAAAAAATTTGGTTAAGGGCTGATGATTTTATAGACAAATTATATACTCTCATGAAAAAAATCTGGCTGAGGGACAGGGTTACAAGAAAAATTCAGCTTAAGGCCAGTGTGATGGCAATGACTTACAACTGCACAAAGCTTTTGGAGGAAGAAGACTTGACTGAATGGGTATTTAGGAAGTGGCTGTCTGTTGCATCATTTCCACCAGTAAATGAGGGTGTAACGTAACATCTGTCAGCCATGACTGGAAGAGCACTGGCTCCAGTAATGACCTCATTTCAGTGATCAGCATCTCTTTCCTGCCCACTGTGAGTGAGAGTGCAGGTTATGTTACAGTAAATTAAATAATATGAAAAATATTAAAAATGACAAACAACAAAATGTTCCTTATTGCTATAATTATTGGACTTAGTTATAGACTACTTAGAGAGATGATATGGAGTCTGTGTAAGGAAAACAGTCCATTAATATCTTGATACTGCATATCAAATAACAGACAGTGACTGGGACCCAATGCTTGGGATCACCCGTGTTGGACCTCAAACCTCAACTCAATTAATTTTGCATAGTCTTTTCTTCTTTCCAGTTCTTTCTCTTCAACCCCTACTGTTGACTCCCTAAGGTGTGAGGGCTGTGTTGATAGCAAGAAAGGCTGACTTTGGTCCAGTTATGAATGGCCATGGGAGCCAAGCCCACAGATTTAAATTCTCCCAATTACCTGACCCCAGGCTCTTCTTTAATCATGCCTCTGAACACTGCTACTACTACCCCCACCTCCATACCTATGATCACCTTAGTCCGGTCCAAAACATCCAGGAAACACTCCTCTCCCAACAACCTATACTTCATCTCCTCCACCCCCCAATCCCTTCCCTGTTGTTGTCGTGGGGGGGCTTAGGAGACGGAGTCCCAATGCAGGGATCTCCCCTGTTTAGGCCCTCGACTCAACTAATTTTGCATGGCTTTTTCTCCCTCCCGCTTTCTGTTTCCATCCCTTCTCCAACCCCAACTATCTCCAACTATCTACTTCCTAAGGTGTAAGAGCCATGCTGAAAGGTTGAAAGGCTGACCTTGTGCCAGTCCTGAACGGCCTGTAGGAACCATGGGCATGGTATTCCCCTGATTTAGTTGTCTAGCCCTTGCCTCCTTAAGGGGCACTAAGGGGGTGTACTGTTTCTTTCCAATACATAATCAAGGCTTCCCAGGGCCAGTAAAGAAGTAATACCCGTATTAGAGGTAATGAGGCTTGCCCCTTCATCAAATACCCTCACCAATTTAGACTCTACCGGCTGCCCGACTCCAGGTTCTCCTTTGACCATGACTCTGAACACTGAAACTACTACCCCGTCCTTAAACCACCACCAACCCTACAAATATCTTAAATACTATATTTAGCCCAGCTAAATGGGACCGATTTTTCGTGGTCCCCCTACAGCTCCTTACTCAGGCAACAATGCCTCCAAAAAAACAAGTGGGCAGAGTCCCTTTCCATACCAGACTCCTCAGACACCAGTGTCCTCTTCTCCCCCTCATAAGAAAACCTTTGTCCCACAAAACTCTCCAACCAATTCCACTGCAGAAACTATGGAAGACATTCAAAGCTATATGCTTGAGACACAAAATTCCACGAATCATGCTCCCTCCACACTCGAAGTGATTGCCGATATCCATACCCCTCCTACTCATATTCCCACTACACCCCTTCCTCCTCCCTCTCAACACAACCTAACCCCCTCAATTCCATCCTCCTGAAATCCATCCTCCTCTTACCCATAGCACCCCTACACCCCTTCCTCCTAATCCCTCCCAAGACAACACATCCCCTTCAACTCCAACCATCCATCCTTCCAATATCCATCCTCCTACCATTAATATTCCCACCACACCACTTCCTCCTACTCCCTCCCAACACAACCCACCCCCTTCAACTCCCAACTATACGTACATTCTCTCTCCCTACATACCCTCTATCCTTTCCACTCCCTCCCGGATACACACGGGAATCACTCATGTCACAACACCCCCTAGCTCCTCCCCCCCCAGATTCCCCAATATGTACTGGCGCTTTCACTCATAAAATAACTAAATATAGCTCTTCTACATTGGAATATTCGCGTTTTCTGTTCTCACAGACCAGACCTACATCATATCCTTGCTTCTTATAACCTGTTCTCCTTCCTCAGACGCATAAATATCCTTCACTTGATCTAATTCCCTTACCTAAACCACCATAACCCTTTCCCTCATCAACCCCCTAACCCATCTCCAACTTTTCAACATTAGATAGTTGACGCTTAGCAACTATCACCTAACATCACCCTTTACTATAATATTCCTATAGTGCTATATGACGACCTTAGATGTCTAGCACATTTATTTCGCTTTTAACCATTAACCATTTCCATACCAGACGCGATCGCTCTCGTCTCGTAACAGTCAGGTGGGAAACTGAAGCTATAGCATTATCGAATCTAATTGATCACTCTGTCAACCCCATTCCTGAAGAACCTCATCCTCACTTAATACCTATACCGGAATGGTCTCTATCTCCCCAACAAACTGCTCAGTCGATGCCAAAAATTGGTCAGACTGTGGAGAAGACTTACTCAAATGCCTCAAAGACCAAGACGTGAAGTCAGTACATTGCTACACCATTCCTCCAAGAGGTCATCGAAAGAAACCCACCAACATTGCCAAAATTACTTTCCGTACACATGACCTTCCCTTTCGTATCTACATTGGTGGACAATCCCTCCCTGTTCAACCATACCAACTTCCTCCCCGTCAATGTCAAAATTGTTGACGACTTGGACATCCTGCCAAACACTGGCGCTTCACAGACCGATGCCCCCTATGTACCTAACCCGGTCATAACAGATCAAACTGCTCTGCACAAACACGCACATGTGCTAACTGCGGCGGCCCCCATAATGTATTTTATAGAGGCTGTCCCACTTAGAAGTTCGAGTCTGAGGTAACAACTCTCAGATACAAGAATGGTCTCACTCTACGTGAAGCCAGACATGAAGCACGCCGACAGGGTTTCTCTTATACTCCCTACTCCAGTAATGTCGCTCGATCTGTCCCTACACCCTCCCCTATATCTACTTACTTCCCCACTTCCACTTCTACATTCAGCCTCCCCCAGTCAAATTCTTTTGCCACTCTAAATCCAGACACCCCAATCTCAACTGGAGCTCCATTCTCAACTACAGCCCCAACACCGCCCCCTCTCCCTCCCCGCACTATCTGCAGCAGACAGACTAAACGTCCCCCCCCCCCCTTCTTCCCCTACTGCACACTCACCTCCACCTACCTTTGCCATTATTCCTCAGACATGTCTCCTCTTCCCCCCCCCCCCTCATAAGAAAACCTTTGTCTCACAAAACTCTCCAATCAACTCCACTGCTAAAACTATGGAAGATATCCAAAACTATATGCTTGAGTCACAAAATTCCACGAATCATGCTCCCTCCACACTCGAAGTCACTGCCGATATCCATCCCCCTCCTACTCATATTCCCCCTACACCTCTCCCTCCTACTCCCTCTCAACCCAACCTACCCCCATCAGTTCCGCATACTACCGATATCCATCCTGCTGATACTACCGATATCAACCCCCCCCAATCCCTTGCCCGTTGTTGTCGTGGGGGGGCTTAGGAGACGGAGACTGAGAGCCCATGCAGGGATCTTCCCTGCCTAGGGCTTCAGCCCTCGACTCAGCTAATTTTGCATGGTCTTTTCCCTCTCCAGCTCTCTGTTTCCATCCCTTCTCCAAACCCTTCTACTATCTACTTCCTAAGGTGTGAGAGCCGTGCTGAAAGGTTGAAAGGCTGACCTTGTGCCAGTCCTGAACGGCTTGCGGGAACTATGGGCACGGTACTCCCGACTAATCTAGCCCTTACCTTTCATTAGCGATGGAGTTGGACCAGTTGATGCCTTTTATATAATCCAGGTTCCCCATGACCAGTAATGAAAATGTAATCCCTTTATTAGAGGCAATGAGGCTAGCCCCTTTATCAAATAGCCCCAACCCAGGCTCTCCTTTGACCACGGCTCCGAACACTGAAACTACTACCCAATCAATCTCCAGAAGACATTCCTACCCACCCAACTTCCTCAAATTCATCAACTCTACCCCCGCAACTTTCATCAAGCAACCAATCCTCCCTTATTACTACCTTGCAGCCTTATTCTCCATCATTCCGTAATACTCCCTCTTCCACACGTCCCCGACCATCCACCACCACCAACCCTACAGATATCTTAAATACTCTGTTTATCCCAGCTAAATGGGACCGATTTTTCGTGATCCCTTCTACAGCTCCTTACTCAGGCAACACTCTTCTCCTTCAACAATGCCTCCAAAAACAAATAGGTAGAGTCCCTTTCTATACCAGACACGTTCGCTCCCGTCTTGTAACAGTCAGATCAGAAACTGAATCTATAGCACTATCAAATTTAACTGATCATTCTGGCAACCCCATTCCTGCAGAACCTCATCCAACCCTTAATACCTGTACCGGAACTGTCTCTCTCTCCCCAGCAAACTGCCCAGTCGATACCAAAGATTGGTCAGACTGTGGAGAAGACTTATTAGGATGCCTCAAAGATCAAGATGTGAAATCAGTACATTGCTACACCATTCCTCCTAAAGGTAAACGAAAGAATCCGACCAACATTGCCCAAATTACCTTCCGTACACATGACCCTCCCTTACGTATCTACATCGGTGGACAATCCCTCTCTGTTCAACCATACCAACCCCCTCCCCGTCAATGTCAAAACTGTTGGCGCTTTGGACATCCTGGCAAACATTGCCGTTCCACAGACCGATGCCCCATATGTGCCCAACCTGGTCATAATCAAACTGCTCAGCACAAACACGAACATGTGCTAACTGCGGCGGCCCCCATAATGTATTTTATAGAGGCTGTCCCACTTACGTTTGAATCTGAGGTAGCAACTATCAGATACAAATATGGTCTCACTTTACGTGAAGCCAGACAGGAAGCACGTCGACAAGGTTTCTATCATACTCCATACTCTAGTAACATTGTTCGCTCAGCCCCTCCTCCTCCACCCCAAGAAGTCCCCATTTCCACTTCTACATTCTACCTCCCTCAGACCAATTCCTTTGTCACTCTAAACCCAGACACCCCAATCTCAACCACAGCTCCAATCTCAACTACAGCCCCAACCACTACTACATTCTACCCCCCTCAGACCAATTCTTTTACCACTCCAAACCCAGACACCCCAATCTCAACCGCAGCTTCTATCTCAACTACAGCCCCAACACCACCCCTCTCCCTCTCCGCACTACCCGCAGTAGACAGACTAAACGTTCTAACCCTTCTTCCCCTACAGCACAATCACCTCCACCTACCTTTACCTTTATTCCTGAGACACCAGTCTCCCCCCCCCCCCCTCATAAGAAAACCTTTATCCCACAAAACTCCCCAACCAATTCCACTGCAGAAACAATGGATGACATCCGAAGTTATATGCTTAAGACACAAGATCCCATAACTCATGCTCTTTCCACGCTTGAAGTGATTGCCGATATTCATACCCCTCCTACTAATATTCCCACTACACGCCTTCCTCCTACTCCCTCTCAACACAACCTAACCCCCTCAATTCCGTCCACCACCGATATCCATCCTCTCAATACCCATCCTTCTGATATCCATCCCCCTCTTACTCACAGCACCCCTACACCCCTTCCTCCTAATCCCTCCCAAGACAACACATCCCCTTCAACTCCAACTATCCATCCCTCCGATATCCCTTCCTAACACTAATACTCCCCCCACATCTACTCCCTCCCAACACAACCCACCCCCTTCAACCCCAACTATAGGCACATTCTCCCTCCCTCCATCCCCTCTATCCTTTGCACTCCCTCCCGGATACACACGAGAATCACTCATGTCACAACAATGCCCTTCTCCAGATTCCCTACCTCCTAATATCCCTCCTACATTGGCATATTCGCGGTTTCCGCTCTCATAGACCAGACCTACGTCATATCCTTGCTTCTTATAATCCATCTATTATCTGCCTCCAAGAGACTTTCCTCACACACCCTCCAATTCCAATTCCCAATTACCATTTTATCTCTTCCCCACACTCCCTTTATGTCTCGTCTATACTTATCCATCATAAAACACCTTATGTCATACCTCCCATACAAACTTCTGTCCCGTGCACAGCTATTCGCATCTTTCTTCGCCGCTGGATAACAGTGATTTCAGTCTACTTGTCCTCATTCCATCCCATTGACTTTACTGCCTTTGAAACTCTAATTTCCCAACTCCAACCACCTTTCCTCGTAGTTGGTGATTTCAACTGCCGCCACACTCTGTGGAGTGACTACCACCAACTCCGGAGGCCGATCTCTAGAACGCTTCCTCTTCACAAATAACATAATTATCCTTAATTCAGATTGCCCCACACACGTTGACATGCGCACACAATCCTTTTCATGCCTTGACCTCTCTCTATGCTCTCCTACTTTACATTTAGATTTCCATTGGTTAGTTCTAGACCACTTTCCCTATAGTGACCACTTCCCAATACTCCTTTCTCCTACTTCATATGTACCACTTCCTAATCCTCCACGCTGGTGCTTTGATAGAGCTGACTGGCATACTTTCACTTCACCCTCTACTATACATATCCCTCCACCCCCCTTACCGTCCATTTCAGATATGCTACAATTAGAAACAGCAAAACAAATATCTGGCAAAATTACGTTTCCTCAATTACATCTTCTACATCTATTTCAGCTGTTTGGCGACGGATCCATAAATTATCAGGCAAACATCCCCCCCATCCTGCACCCGTCCTCCATATTCGAGATATTCTCATCTCTGAGCCTGTCGAAGTAGCTAATGAACTGGGCAACTATTTCAGCCAGGTCAGTAGTGGCTCTCACCTTTCCCCACACTTTTCTTCCATTAAAGCCATCAAGGAACGCACCCCTATTACCTTCACCCTATCCTCTGAGTCCTATAATGCTCATTTTTCTTCTTTTGAACTCAACGCTGCATTACAGTCGTGCCGCAACACTCATGAAGGCCCTGATGGTATTCACTATCGTATGCTCCGACACCTCCCATCTTCCTCTTTATCCTTCCTTTTAACTATTTTCAACCACATATGGACGTCAGGAAAGTTTCCTTCTCATTGGCGAGATGCCCTTATCCTACCTTTCTTAAAACCCAATAAATCAGGTACCCTACCCCAAGATTACCGCCCCATAGCTCTAACTAGCTGCTTGTGCAAACTACTAGAACGAATGGTTAACTTCCGTTTAATGTGGTACCTTGAATCTCATAATCTCCTTTCCCCTTCCCAGTTTGGTTTCCGACGTGCCCGAAGTACAGCAGACCCACTTGCCCATTTCGAGACATACATTACATCGGCATTTGCACGCCATGAATCCGTATTAGCCATATTCTTTGATCTAGAAAAAAGCATATGATACCACATGGCGATACCATATCCTCCAACAATTGTCCTCCTTAGGTTTACGTGGAAACATGGGCGTTTTCATTAAATCCTTCCTTTCTAAACGTACTTTCCAGGTCAAAATTGCTTCTTACACGTCATCATCCTTTCCTCAATTCGAAAGCGTCCCACAAGGAAGTGTGCTACCACCAGGAGCCCGAGCATCACTATATGTTGATGACTTAACCATCTATGCATCTGGCACATCTATACCAGATCTCTGTCAATTCCTACAGTCTGCAATAACATCAGTAACTTCTTGGGCCACCAACCATGGCTTTCGCATCTCTACCTCCAAATCCTTCCCCATCCTTTTCTCTCGCTCACGTACGGTCCCCAAACCCCCACTCTTCTTATATAACGCTCCACTCCAATACCGTTCTTCTGGCAAATTCCTAGACGTTATATTTGATTCCAAATTGCCCTGGCGAGACCATATCTTGTACATCAAAGAAAAAGCTCAACGCCGCCTCCGAATCTTAAAAACTCTTTCACACCTCTCCTGGGGCTCAGATCGCAAAACTCTCCTCCATCTTCATGTTACCTTGATTCTCTCCACTCTAGATTGTGGATGCCATATCTACTCTGCCTCAACCTGTCTTCTTGCTCACCTTGATACAATCCACCACAGCGGTCTCCGCTTAGCCCTAGGCGCCTTCCGCTCCTCTCCAGTTGAGAGCCTATATACTGAATCTGGCATGCCGTCCCTCTCTCGACTTCGAGCACTTCTCTCTCTCCGATGCTATGCTCGATTTCACCAATTTTCCCTTACCAAACTAACTATTCCACAATCCTTACTTCATACCTTTACCTCTTCACGTTTACCAACTCACCTCCCCGTACGCATGGATACCCTCCTCTCCCATTCTCCCCTTCCTCACCTCCGACCTCTCCCACTTTTTGTCCTTTCCATTCCTCCATGGCTTATACCTAACCCCTGTATTTGCTCCTCAGTTTTCCCTGACCCACCAAAATCAGATATTCCCCCCTCTATCCTTCTCACTCATTTCCTTGATCATGTCTCCATTCATTCCTCAAGCATTCATGTTTACACTGACGGTTCCAAATCCATCTCAGGAGCTGGATTCGCAGTAACCTTCCCAAATCGCACTTTCAATTATACCCTTCCTCCTGAATCTAGTGTCCTTACTACAGAACTATATGCACTCCTTTTTGCCTTCAGACGCATATACTCATCCTCCTCTTCCTCTTTTACTATTTTTACTGACTCCCGTAACTCTTTAACCCTCATAAAGTCTATGCACTCGACCAATCCCCTTGTCTGTAAGATCCAAAACTGGTTGTTCTATCTATCAACACATCACAAATCTGTCAGATTTTGCTGGGTACCCAGCCATGTTGGAATCCCTGGCAATGAACAGGCAGATACTCTTGCACGCTATGCTGCAATGTCCACATCACCTCAACTACGCTTCTCACATATTCCAGGTACGGATTATTACCCCCACTTTAAAACAATCTTTTATACCCGATGGCAATCTTTTTGGTCAAGACTCTACAACAATAAATTACATACCGTAAGACCATCAATCTCCTCTTGGTCAGCTCCATTTCACAAAAAGCAGACGTTGGGAGACGGCCCTCGCACGCTTACGTATTGGCCACACTCGCCTAACACACGCCTATCTAATGTCACGCTCAGACCCGCCCCTATATCCTCGCTTCACCGATCTCCCAACATATCAGACATCCTTACAAAATCCCACAGCTTCTGCCTTGACAATTTGTTCTCCTTCCTCAAACGCATAAATATCCTTCACTTGATCTAACTCCCTTACCTAAACAACCATAACCTTTTCCCCCATCTTCAACCTTTCAACACTACTCTAGATAGTTGACACATAGCAACTATCACCTGACATCCCCCTTTACTATACCTTCCTATAGTGCTATATGACCTTAGATGTCTAGCACATTTATTTTAACCATTAACCATTAACCGATATCAATCCTCCTCCTACTCCCTCCCTACACAACCCATTCCCCTCAACACCAGCTTCTACCGATATCCATCCTCCCCCTCCTCATATTTCCCCTACACCACTCCCTCCGACTCCCTCCCAACGCAACCCACCCCCTCAACTCTAGCTATACGTACATTTTCCCTCCATCCATCCCTTCTATCATTCCCACTCCCTCGATCGTTCCTGTCTCGTTACAGTTACATCTGAAACCCAAGCTATAGCATTATCTACTCTAACTGATCTCTCTAGCAACCCCATTCCTGCAGAACCTCATCCAAGCCTTAATATTTGTACCGGAACAGTCTCTATCTCCCAGCAAACTGCCTTGTCGATACCAAAGACTGGTCAGATTGTGGAGAAGACTTACTCGCCTGCCTCACGGACTATGATGTGATATCAGTACAGTGCTTCTCCATTCCTCCAAGAGGTCATCATAAGAACCCCACCAACATTGCCAAAATTACTTTCCGTAGACATGACCTTCCCTTTAATGTCTACATTGGTGGAGAAACCCTCCCTGTCCGACCATATCAACCTCCTCCCCATCTATGTAAAAACTGTAGGCGTTAAGGACATCCTGCCAAATACTGCCGTTCCACAGCCCGATACCCCCTGTTTGCCCAACCTGGTCATAACCTATCAAACTGCTCTGCGCAATCACGCACATGCGCTAACTGCGGCGGCCCTCATAATGTATTTTATAGAGGCTGTCCCACTTACAAGTCTGTCTGAGGTGGCAACTTTCAGATACAGACATGGTCTCACTCTGCGTGAAGCCAGACAGGAAGCACGTTGACGAGGTTTCTATCATACTCCCTACTCCAGCAATGTCGCTCGCTCTACCTCTCCCCCTCCCACCCAAGATGTTCCTACACCCTCCCCTATACTTACATCTTACTTCCCCACTTCAACCTCCTACCTCCCCAGTCAAATGCTTTTGCCACTCTAAATCCAGACACCTTTCCCTCTCCCTCCTCGCACTACCCGCAGCAGACAGACTAAACGTTTCACTGCTTCTTCTCCTACCACACACTCACCTCCACCTATCTTTGCCTTTACTCCTCAGACACCAGTCTTCCCCCCCTCCCCCCATAAGAAAACCTTTGTCTCACAAAACTCTCCAACCAACTCCACTGCAGAAACTCTTGAAGATATTGAAAATTATCTGCTCAAGTCCCAAAATGACACAGAAATCCCTTATCCATCCTCAAATTCCACAACTCCCGCTCCCTCCACACTCAAAGTGACTGCCTATATCCATTATCCTCCAACTTATATTCCCCCTATACCCCTTCCTCTTACTCCCTCCCAACACAGCCCATCCCCCACAGCTCCAACTACTGCCGATATCAATCCTCCTCCTACTCATATTCCCTCTACACCCCTTCCTCCTGCTGCCTCCCAATACAGTCCATCCCCCTCAGCTCCAACTACTCATACATTAACCCTCCCTCCATCCCCTCTATCCCTTGCACTCCCTCTTGGGTACACACGTGAATCCCTAATGCCACAACTACGCCCTTCTCCAGATCTTCCACCTCCTGATACTACACCCCCCTCTAATTCTATCTATCACCCTTCACCACCCTTTACTGTATCTTCCTATAGTGCTATATGACCGTAGATGTCTAGCACATTTATATT
The DNA here is from genome assembly GCF_042767895.1 of Penaeus vannamei. NCBI lineage: Eukaryota > Metazoa > Arthropoda > Malacostraca > Decapoda > Penaeidae > Penaeus > Penaeus vannamei. Next base: position 15,675,031 of record NC_091560.1, read on the forward strand.
GTTCTTTTAACCATTAACTATGCCATCTGTCACCATGCCATCTCTCTCTCGTTGCCGTGTCCTTCTCTTCCTTCGTTGCTATGCTCGCTTCCACCAATTTTCCCTCGCCAAACTAATTATTCCTCGATTTCTGCCTTGTACATATTCTTCTTATCCACAAGTACTTATTCATTTCTCTATTCGCACGGATATTCTTCTCTCCGATTTCCCCTTTCCCCATCTCTTAACTCTTTTCTTTCCTGCCCATTTTGCTCCTCCATGTGCCCTTCATGCAATATCCTTCTTTCTGCCCCACATATCCTACTATCCTGCCTCCGCTTTACCGAAGCCCGTACCTCTACTCACCCTCACATATCCCTTCTTCCCTGACTCCCAACCTATCAGACATCCTCACATAATCACCAACCTTTTCTATTGATAGCCTGTTCTCCTTCCTCAGACGCATAAATGTCCTTCTTTTGATCTAACCATCCTTTGTCCTTAACCCTTCCTCTATTCATCAATACCTATCCTACCCCATTTACCCCTCTTTCTACTCCTTTCATTACTATACTATCTTGTAACATATGACAGTTGAAATGCAAGACATATGAGTTTTAACAAAGAACTTTAAAAACCCCTCCCACCACAATACAGTACCATAGTGCTGTATGACCTTTGATGTCTAGCACATTTACTTTCTTGTGTCATTATAATTATTATTATTATTATTATTATTATTATTATTATTATTATTATTATTATTATTATTATTATTATCATTATTATCATTATTATTATTATTATTATTATTATTATTATTATTATTATTATTATTATTATCATTATCATTATCATTATTATTATTATTATTATTATTATTATTATTATTATTATTATTATTGCTCCATGACTCATACCTTACCCCCGTATTTGCTCCTGTTTTCCCTGACCCACCAAAATCAGTCATTTCCTTGACCATGTCTCCACTCATTCCATCAGTACCCATGATTAAACTGATGACTCTAAATCCCTTCCCGGTACTGGTTTCGCTGTGATAATCTAGTTTAATTCCATTTGTTACAATTGTTATTTTGGTGCGACAGGCTGTTTGTTTACTTTGGTTCTGAATTACCCTCTGTGTCCAAAGGAAATGTTTAGGAATATAAATGATATCACTAAGAAAAAGTATTGTACAGCAGGTGGATGTTTGAAGACAAAAGATGGAAATATCATCATAGAAAAAGGGGCAATGATAGAGAGGTGGACAGAGTACATTTCAGACATTTCATGATGAGAGAGGAGACATGCCAAATCTAAGAAACAATATGACAGGTCCAAGAATTTTGCAATCAGTAGTTCAAGCAGCATGTAAAAAAATAAAAATAAATAAATAAATAAATAAAAAAAAAAAAAAATAATAATAATAATAACAAAGCAGTAGGTACAGACGAGTTAGCTGTAGAATTAATCAAATGCATATGTGATTTTGGAATTCATAAACTAACGAAAATGCTTAACGAGATTTATGAATCTGGAAATATCCCTGCATTACCGAAAAAGCCCGCTGCGGCAGAATGTGAGCTGCACAGGAGAATTAGCATCATGAGTTATGTAGTGAAAATATTATTAAGGGTACTGATGAAAAGAACAAGAAACAAAACTAGACCTGAAATATCCAAACTGCAATGTGGGTTTGTAGAACGCGAAATGCAATCTTTATGATCAGAATGTTATCAGAGAGCTATTGAGATACAAAGAAACCTTTTCCCATGTTTTAAAGATTATAGCAAGGCTTTCGATAATGTCTAACACGAAAAACTCCTAGAAATGCTGGAGGATATCCAGATAGATGGTAAAGATCTAAGAATCAAGGAACCTGTATTGGAAGCAAACAGCTGCTATAAGAAATTGGCGGCCAGGTGGGCGAATATGTAGAAATAAAGAGAGGAGTAAGACAAGGATGCGTGATGTCAACCGACCTATTCAACCTCTATAGTGAGAGAGTATTAAGATAGAAGATATGCCAGGGATGGTTGTAGGAGGGAGCAATATTAATAACATCCGCTATGCAGATGATACGGTTCTGTTAGCAACATCGGTGGAAAAACTTCAAGGATTAGTGGATAATGTGGTCTTAGAAAGTGCAAAAAGAGGTTTATGTGTCAACACAAAAACGACAGAGTGCATGATAGTAAACCAAAGAGAAGAATATTCCATCATTTAACCTCTGGGTTCATAACACAAAAATTAAGCAAGTGAACTGGTTTAGTTATTTAGGAAGCTTGATCACATCAGATGGTTGGTGCGACAGGGAGATCAAACGAAGAATTGCAATGTGAAGAGAGACCTTTTCTAAAATAAAGAAAATTTTATGCAATCCAAAGATCCCCGTAGCAACAAGACTAAGGGTATTGGAGTGTTACGTGTTGCCGGTCCTAAAATATGGAAGTGAGACGTGGAATGTGTCTAAAGAAATGGAAAAGAGAAGTAATGCATCCGAGATGTGGTTCTTGCGCAGATTTTTAAGAATAGCCTGCGAAAGTCATACAACGAATGAAGAAGTTTTAATGAAAGCAGACACTGAAAGGAAGCTGATGAAAACAATTAAGAAACAACTGCTACAGTTCCTTGGACATTGCATGAGAAAAGACGGAATGGAAAAGCTAGCACATACGGGCAAGATAGCAGGAAAAAGGGCAAGAGGAAGACAGAGGCTCACATTTCTCCAAAGCATTGCAGAATGGAGTGGGAGGTCAGCGATTGGGCTTATTCAGTGCACGGAAAGCTGGAATTGGCATAAAATGGTCGCCGATGTCATACGATAAGGCACTACAAGAAGAAGTGCAAGGAATGGCCGGGGTTACCATCCACTAGCAACGCGGGATTTGATCGCGTGTCAGCGAGATCGCTCGACGAGAACGCTACCACTGCATCACACTCTGCACGTGCACAAGGTCTATATAAGTACTTATATAGACCTTGCACGTGCATTCAAATATCCTCCCTCCTGAGTCTAGTGTCCTTACTGCAGAACTGTTCGCACTCCCTTTCGTCTTAAAACGCATATACTTCCTTTCTTCTCACTATTTTTACTGACACCCGTTACTCATTAGCTATCATGCAGTTAGTGCACTCGATCAGCCACCTTGTCCGTAAGATTCAGGACTGGTTGTTCCCCCTGTCTACACGCTACAGATTTATCAGGCAGATACTCTTCGACAGTGGTTTTTAACCTTTTTACTACCACACCCCCTATAAAAATCTGTCCTTTCCCCACGCCCTCATTGCATCTAAGAATAAACCCTACAGATTGTAAAGGTAATTATAAATATGTTCTTAGTCCCTTTATTGAATATGAATTAGTCACATTAATAATGAACTCATTACTTGACAATCTACAAATATAATAAGAAAAATTTATTTTTCCCCAAAGGCTCCCGCCCCTCATGGAAATGACTGACATCCTCCAAGGGGGGCACTCTCCCCATGTTAAGAACCACTGCCATGTCCACAATATACCAACCCCAGTTCTCTCGTATTCCAGACACGGATTATTATCCCAACTGCAATGGTTAATAGTTAACAAGAAATAAAGGAAGAGGAACATTATTTACAGAAAATCACAAACAATGAACAGGTAATACGGGTAGAGATGGCTGTTAGAGAAGTAGTAGAAGAATCCGGGGAATGAGATAGGGACACTGGGGAAGGTGGCGAAGTATCAGAATGTCAGAAGGGGAGCGATCCGGAGAAAGACTGTTACGACTGAAGGGATTCACGTGAGTATCCAGGTTGGAATGGTATGGATGATGGGGAACGAAGAGGGAATGGTGCACATAGAGAAAGAGGTAAAAAGAGGAAGAGGGTAGGCGTCGGGGAAGTGATAGACAGGAGTATCTGAGTTTAGAGTGGAAAAAGAATTTGACTAGGGGAGACGGGGAATAGGGGTAGGATGGTTCGGGGTAGAAGGGCTGACTTTGTGTTGAGGGGAGATTTTGTCATCTTGAGAAGGTGGGTGGGGAGCACACCAAAGAACAGTTTTAGAATAGGTAGAGAGAAAAAAAGCCGTCGCCGTGCTTCCTGTTTGGCCTCACGTAGGGAGAGGCCTAGTTTGAATATGAGAATTGTAACTTCAGATTCGAGCTTGTAGACAGGGCAATTCCTATAAAATACATATGGGAGCCACCACAATTCGAACACGTACTGACAGAGCAGAGCAATTTGAACGGGCATGACCAGGTTGGGTACATAGAGGGCTATGGAGCGACATTGTTTGGTTGGATGGCTAAAACGCCAACATTTCTGAATGATGAGGAAGGGGTCAATATGGTCGGACTGGGCACAATATCAATATAAACTTCATGGTGGAGGTCATGTCTACGGGAGCTAATCTTATCATTATTGGAGTGATTTACGCTGGCCTCTGGGAGGAATCGTGTAGCACTGTACTGCAACTGCATCATAGTCAATAAGGCAGGCGAGCAGGTCATTTTCTGTCTGACCAGTCCTTGTTTTAGACCGGACAATCAGTGGGAGATGGAGTGGTTAATGTTAAGGAAGAGGAAGCGGTGTATTCTGAAGGGTGAATAATGACCTTGATGGATGATTTGGAATGGATAGAGTTATCAGTAACCATCGAGAAGGGAATATTAGTATCAGTGCTCAAAGGAGAGGCAGGGGTCGGGAAACCAAAAAAATACATGTAAATCGGATATTGATGAAGAGGCAAGCCTTAATTGCCCCTTATAATAGTAAAAAATCTTCATTTTTTGGTCATGGTGAGCATGATATAAGTGGGGAATGAAAAGATCTACCCCTCAAGGTCCCCATAAGGGGTAAGGGCTAGCTTGGCTATTAACAAAGGGAATACCATACCCATGGCTCCCGGAGGATGTTCATGACTGACACAAAGCCAGTCTTGCATCTTTTCAGCACGGTTCTGACACCCAAGGAAGCTGACTGAAGAATGGGATGAAGAAAAGGAAAAGGAAAGGTTGATGAGACAATACCAAACAAAATTGGTTAAGACAAGGGCTGAAGTCCAGAGCAGGGTAATCCCCTATATTTAATCATCGTCTCCTAAGCCTCCCCCCCACGACAACAACGAGCAAGGGATTAGGGGAGTATCCCCACTTTAAGACACTCCTTTTGCCTGCTAGCAGCCTTTCTGGTCAAGCCTTCACATCAATAAATTACATACTGTAAAACTATCAGGATCCTCTTGGTCAGCCTCATATCATCAGAGGAGACGCTGGGAGATGGTCTTGCCCACTTGCAATTAAACGTTTTCTGTTGAGACGTTTTTGCAGTCTTGCCATTTTTTGAGATCTATATTTGTCTTGCTGTATTAAGATAGAAGTAGACTGTTATCTTTAAGCAAACACCAGATTATCTCTTTAGGTAGTTTCCAGTCTATACAACAAAAGTAAAAAGTGACATTGTTAATTGTGATATATATATATATATATATATATATATATATATATATATATATATATATATATATATATATATATATATATATATATATATATATATTTTTTTTTTTTTTTTTTTTTTTTTTTTTTTTAATAATTCAGTTTTCCGTAACACACCCTGCACCACCAGTATAGGCAGATAGCAATAAGTTCCTCTGTCTGGACACAGTGTCCGAGATTCTTTCCTGTTATTTCAGGAGTGAGGCAAGGCTGTGTCGTTGCTCCAACACTTTTCAACACTTGCATGGACTGGATTATGGGCTGAGCTACTATTCAAAGCCATTGTGGAGCAACTCTGGGTAATACCAAGATTACAGACCTTGACTTTGCTGATAATGTTGCTAGTCTGAGTCTCTGGAAACCCTAGTGGTGGCTCTGAATGCATTTAGTAATGAAGCAAAGCTCCTGGGTCTAGAGGTCTCCTGGACCAAGACCAAGATCCAGGACTTTGGGGACTTGCTAGGACAACCTGCTCAGTCAGTACGTGCTTGTGGCAAGGATATTGAAGTCACAGAGAGCTTTACATACCTTGGTAGTGTAGTTCATAACTCAGGGCTGTTAGACCAGGAAGTCAGCAGACGGATTGGCCTGGCAGTAGTGGTCATTAACTCCCTCGACAAAAGTATTTGGAGATGCCAGTACCTGTGCAGAAGGACCAAGTTACATGTTTTCAAAGCCCTTGCAATGCCAGTTTTGCTAAACGGTGGTAAAACCTGGACATTATCCTGTGTCTTGTCTTAATGCCCTTTGTAATAGGTCCTAGCACCGGATCATGGGGTACTGTTGATGGGACCACATGTCCAACCAACAGTTGCACTGTGAGGCTCGTACAGAACCTGTTACTTGTACACTCCGTGATCGCCAACTCAGGCTATGCAGCCACCTGGCTCGCTTTCAGCAGGATGATCCTGCCCACCAGCTTATCTCCGTATGAGACAGCCCTGGGTGGAGGAGGCATGTGGGATGACCTAGGAAGTCAAGACTGGGGCAGATTGATCAGAGCTGTTGTGAGGAGCTTGAGATGGGCACTGCCAGGTGGATTGCCATGAGGGACTGTCAGATGATGACGATGGCATAATATCCTCCCTGGAGACAGCCCTCTCTCATGCATGACCTATGGATGGTACACTCCACCCTTGCGTACCAGTGGAAATCCTTCAACACATAAACAAACCTCTTCCTGATGACCTGCAGAATCAATCTCCCTCCAGATGTACAACTATGGCCATAGGCTAATGATATGTTTTTCTAGTCCTATCCATCATGTCCATTGGGCATACCCACACAACTGGATGTGGCCTTGCCTACAGAAACAGCAGGAAAGAAGCAAAGATGTAAAAGCACTTCATCTCTAAATGTGAACAAAAACTGATCAGTGGTCAAAATGAGGTACAAATAAAACTCTAATTATGATTATTCACTTTGACTTACTTTTTAAATGCACTTGGACCATGTGCTATCCGGCTGGTTGCCACTGTCATACACTGACTGAACAGCTTTATTATTGAGAGAGAGAGAGAGAGAGAGAGAGAGAGAGAGAGAGAGAGAGAGAGAGAGAGAGAGAGAGAGAGAGAGAGAGAGAGAGAGAGAGAGAGAAAGAGAGAGAGAGAGAGAGAGAGAGAGAGAGAGAGAGAGAGAGAGAGAGAGAGAGAGAGAGAGAGAGAGAGAGAGAGAGAGAAAATAGAAGGTTAAGTTAAACGTAGACATTCAGGAATTTAATAAGCATATTAGCATAATATAAATATCACATTTATTGACAGCATTTTCATCATTTCACCTATTATAAACACATTAAACAGTATAACATTTTTTATTTTTTTTATTTCTTAACCACATTATGTTGGTTTAGTTCAAATTTAGTTGACAGGAGCTTACATCTGTTTAATAATCATTTCCTAATGTTCACAAGAGATAATGTTTAAATTGCCCTTCATCAAGCTATCAAGTAATCTTCATTTCACCGACTGACTAATAATATTTGCAATTAATGGTGCTTATGCATTTCTTAAATTATTCTGATGAACTTTCACCATTAAACAGCCAGAATATTTGGTTAAATCTTCGTACTCTTTATAATCTGAATGTTTAGATTACATAATTTTTTCATGTATATGAAATGTAAAAAAATACTAGTCTTGATAAAATGTAAAGCTACTGATAGATTCTGTTTTGAGTGTTTTATCTTTTAATTTTCCATAACAAGTAATCGTTCAAGTTGATGATGTTTTAAGTACTGTTATCGAAGACTAACATCACTATTAGAGTCCTCTTTCTTTTTAAATTACCACTAAAAACCCCTTTCATTTGAAATAAGGTTTCCATAGATTCAGAGTTTTTCAGATGTGTATAGTCAACAAGGCTGTTTCATTTACTAACAATATATTCAATTTCATCCTGCAGTTGAATGGCCCATGGTACCAAGTATCTTATTACATAAATGACTGAAAGTCTAATCATTAGCAGCCTTTCACATAAGAAATGACAGACTTTATGCTGGAGCCCCTTGATTTTTTTTAGTTAGCTCATGAACTCCTACTACCTATTCACACATCTAAGGTATATAAAATAAAATTTTGTTTCAAAATTTACATGTCTATAAACAAAATCTGCATGTAATTTTCATTGTCATGTGAGGTCAGCTTCATATTATGCATTTCCCTTAAAGTACAGTGAAAATTTTATAGTTGTAATTATTGTTTTTGTCATTAAGGTCAACTTTTTAAAATTAAATACAAACTTGACTTGTATGAAGACTTCTAAAACATTTTCAGTACACTGAAAGTGAAGTAATAAATAGGCTTGCATATGAATAGTTTTAGTAGAAGTAGCATATGTCAATAGTCACAAGAAATAATGCTTTACCACAAAGTTCAATCCTCTTTCAATTTCAATCAAATTTCTTGTCAGATTTTGTGTTGACCATAAAACTCTCATCTTCAGTAAACCAGTTATCTGTTATCAACATCCATTCACTTTCTTCTCATTAAAGCATGCAGTTAAAGGATTCACACATTGGTTCATGTCAATATCATGAACACACTACTACAAAAAGTAAAAAAAAAAATTAAAGACAGTCATTGATGTTCATGCAGAAACACATGTATTGATTCTCCTTTACAAACACAATATATTTTGCCACTAATGGAAAGAAAAGAAAAGAAAAGAAAGAAAGAAAAAGAAAAAAGAAAAAAAAAAACAGCAAACACTATCTGGTGCTCCAGAAATTGTAATCATTTGCAATTTACTAACTTGTACAAGACAATGAATGAGAGTGAAATCCAATGCATAATGTATAATTAACAAATTAAGACTGGACAATGAAGATCATTCAAAAGGAAAAACAATAAAAGACATCACGATATTTGAAGATAATACATTGCTATGGGTAAATGCTAACAGAATAGAACAATATCAACCTTCAGAGATGATTTTGGGTCAGTACTGTGTATTATCTTAGATTAAATGCTGAAAATAAATCTTAATTACCTATTCATGAAAGAACTGAGATCAATTTGTTGACGTTGACTGAATAAAACATCAAAGTACTGCACAGCACCATGTAATATGTAACAGTTATGTCATAGTATACCCACAGCATAAAATTAATTCAGTTTTCTATTACGCTTTTCCTTTTTATTTGGCACTAACCCTTCTCATGCTTCCATTCAATATTATAAATATCCTACACTTTTATAAGCTTTCCTTCACAAACAAACTAATAAATAAATACAATTTATGATATAAATAGCTCCTCCTCATTACTTGTGACCACTGACATATCAAGACGGAACAGATTAAACTGCTGCAAAACATATATACATTGGTAATGATGGGACCAACAGCATTAAAAACAAAGTAAAAAAATATATCAAAGGTCACCAGCACTTAAGCCAGTTTTTGATCACAGTTCAGCAAACATCCCAGTCACACATGAGAATCATTATTTCAAACCTGCCATTAACATGTACAATCAGACAAACCAAAAGACAAGAACACTTTGTACATACAGAGAAAACACAACTGCCATGCAGTAAGAAAGTCCCCGCCACTCTTCTGCAATATTCTCATGGTAGTGGAGGTAGCATTAGAAAGAGACTATCTTATATTTACTAAAACAAAATTTGTATAACAGAAATGCCATTTAGACTGAAAGATGACAGAAAAACATGAAGAAAAATTTTCAATTAAGTTATATAAGGGATATTTTTGCCATACATTTCCTTTCATGGTCAATATATCTCAAATAGTTTATTTTTGCACCAAAAAATAATTTGTTGGAAAAGAGGATAAAGAAACTTGTTACAGAAATATTCAGTAAAGTTGAGCCATTGATCAGTGTGCCATCTACAAATATGTACCTACAAAGTTTAATAAAACACTGAAGCTCTGAGTTTTGTAAATATATTATAATAATTGTATAGATTTTTTTTGTATAAAACGATCTAGTAACCATCATTTAATAACCATTTTCATTTATAATCCCTTACATAGGCACTTATGATCAGTATTACAAATAGCAACTTACAATGCTTTCATTCAAGACTTTTCCATGTACAACAAATTTATTTATCATGAGATTTTTTTGGTATGTACTAAATAAAGATTAAAATAAAAAAGACAACAAAAAAAATGGATAAAGATGGGCAGTGAATCTATTTTCTTGAAAAAAAAGTATATATTGAATATCCCTACATAAAAGTCTGGACAAAAAAGAAATTCAAATCCAGGAGAAAATTGAATTCAGTCAAGGTCATGATAGCAATGCTGAGCATATTCAAGGTCCATGGTATCTCTTGAGGCAGCTATTAATTCATCATCCTCTTCTTGTGGCTGGATGATGCCCAGGCGCCCATCACTCACACTTGGGATGGCTTGCACGTTCCTGTCACAAAAAAGATCATATGATTAACAAATAAAAAATGTATATAAATATATATGGGTGTGGGTGTGAGCAGCATATGTGAGCATGGGCATGTATGTGTGATTTGTATGTATGTATGTATTATGACATATGGTAAGTTAAACAAAGTTAAATCTAATCTTTTGTGTCATGGTTTTGTGATTCCCAAAGCTATTATATGAGACCTCTAAAAAAAAAAAAAAATAAATAAATAAATTTATTAATAAATGAATAGATAAATTAATAATAATGATCTCTGCTCACATTTCATATTTGAGTTAATGCTTACTTGAAGTCAGACTTGACTTACTGGTTCAGAGATGATACACTTATCACAAGGTCTCTGGCAGGTCTCTGACTGTATGACTCTGTAAACACTTTATCCAGTTTCTCAATTAAAAGAACTGCATTCTCTTGGGTAAAACACATGGGAGGCATGATCATCAGGACATTTCTGTGATCTCCTTCATTAGCAAGTATGATATTTTCTTGCTTCATTCTGAAATGAAAAATATTTAATGATAACTGCAAAGATTACATAAAATCTGATGGTTTTACATTCTTCAACAATAAATAATACAGAGGAAGAAATAAATTAAGCACTGAAATGAATTTCTACAACGACGGAAGAGTACATAGGAACAAATCAATTCAGCACTG
>NC_091560.1:15716049-15718549 GCF_042767895.1 Penaeus vannamei
TACGTTCGTTATTATTTATGGTTTTTTTTCCATGTCTGATTGTTACCAATTATGAAAAAAAAACTACCAACAGACCTATCTACAAGCACAAATTGACAGATTAATGGCTACCTACATAACGTACTATACACACACACACACAATGTATATGTATATATATGTATAAAATCACATACACGACTTAGAAAAAGGACCCGCCTGGACATGGCGTGGGGCCCGAATGCATCTCTCTTCTGGCAAAGCCTTTCGGTTGCCCTGCTCTCCGTCCCGCAGAGGAGGACTTTGTACGTGGGATCACAACCCCCTATCCTCACTCTAAGGGGGTTCACATACCCATATGTTTGCTTTGAGGTGTGGTGATTGCAGGGTGATATGTACCTAGTATCAATAAAAGACTTATTAGGTCCCTTATTCTAGCCTGCTCTTGGCCTTATCTATGGCGGATAATGCCAAACAGCAAGCTTTTCAAAATGTTTTATCCCAGTGCCTTAGATACAGTGTCTCTACTGACTGACAGCATGGATGGCAACGCAATGTGAAAATACGTCATAAATCTAGTCCCAGACCATCCTTAACACTTGAATATAGTTAAGAAATCGCAAGTATTCTTGGTACTATAATGATGAGATCACAGAAGACAACCACAGACTAAATATGTGCATTCAGAAGCACATGGGGGTCATAGGACCCTTAAGAATCTCTCTCCCTAGGTAGGTTTTCGGGGATATCTAAGAAACTGTCAAGAAGGGCAGGCAAGGAAAGTGGCTGGCTTTTACAGAGCTTTAGCACCATGTCAGATGAGCCACCAATTTTTCATCCCCAAGATGCACATACTATGACCCACAATTTGAAATGGCAAACTGGCACTCGAGTTCTCTAAAAGAACTGGTAATGCTAGTCTAATAGCAAGGTTGAGGTAACGTTCAATCAAGCACGATTACCTTCATCAGAAGGCAACTGTTGACTTGTATATCATATAAGGCCAGATTTTACCAAGACAAGTTATGATGGGTTATCATACCCAATTATTCCCTAACCTGGACAGCTAGGTTAGCTTGTCTTTTTCTAACTCTTTAACAATCCCTAGGAAACTTTCACCCTCCCCTGCAGGTGGAAGAGGGCTGACAAAGTCCCTATCCCTAGAAACAAAGGAGGCATTATCTCATTTTTCCTCCTCAACTGTTTGGGGAGACGATGAAGAGAATAGTACTAAACCAGCATGCACTATCCCACCCTGCTCGTCACGAAAAACTCACTGCCTCGCTCATTTTTTTGGCCGCTTTATTTTCTCTTGTGAGCGCTATCCCTGGATCCTCAGGAGTGTCTTTAGGCGAGCCCACACCATATGATCCAGTCCTTCACCTAGGTGATTCCCCTTCCTCCTTCCCGTATACTTCTTTCCAGGAATAGTGGATAAATAGAGCTGGACGCTGTTCCGCCTCTGTTCTCGATAAATGCTCTACATCACATTTCTCAGGCCGTTACATATTTGCATGCTTTTCTGCATCAAAGGCCACCAAGAGCAACTTTCCACACCACACCTCTCCTATACGAACTCTGGAGATAGCCTCTCTCTCAGATCATGAAAGGCTTTATGTCATCTGCACTGGCAAAAAAGTCTTGACGCCGCTTAGTAGGGGATGACTTACGCGGTATAGCAGGTCTGGCATCTCCATTCCTGATGAAATGTCATCGCACATTGGGATTGAGATATTTTACTCAATTCCACGGCGTTTTAAGTCCCACCCTATGTTTTTACAGGTGCTAAGCAGCTTCTGGAAGGCCTTTCAGTTTCCATAGACTGCCCATCCTTTCCGGGCGATGGAGGAAGTACAGCTCCAAGGGGCTGAGTGGCCGCGTCAGCATCTAGTGTCATTAGCGGCGTATTAAAAATATAGCGATAAGGTGAGGCTTGGGGCCGAAGCCCCAGGTCATACACCACTATGATAAAACATTGTGGCGGCAGAGGTAAAAATTAGTTAATGATTATAACAAAATATGTTTTATGCCAAAGGTTATTGAGCGCTGCAGGTTAGTATGGTAGTGGAAAGGATGAAGAGGGAAGAGCAAACGCCGTTCAGAATTGACACTAAGCCAGCTTTTCACCCTTTCAGCACGGCTTTCACCCTTTAGGATGTGGTCAGATGAGGAAGAAGAAAGTGAAAAGGAGACAGAAGACCATGCAAAGTTAGTTGAGACGAGGGCTGAGGTCCAATATAGAGGTAATCCCCTGCATTGGGCCTCCGTCTCCGTCTCCTACGCCCCTCCCCACCCCACCCCCCACGCACACAACGAGAAAGGGATTAGAGGGGCTATTTATTTACTGCTTAAACTATTGGGGTATGACTGATGTTTTAGATTAATACTTGCATTCTTGGAATTGACACTGTTTTAGATGCTAATCCGTCACTGTGTCGTTTATTCTTTGCTTATAAAAAAGGCCTTTTTTTGTACGATTTTCTTTACTTTTTGATTAACATTCCTTTTACTGATATATTTC
>NC_091560.1:15733549-15741049 GCF_042767895.1 Penaeus vannamei
TCCACAGCCCACCTCAAACCCACCCCAGACCCACCTTTACCTCCACAGCCCACCTTAAACCCACCCCATACGCACCTCTGCCCACATAGCCCACCTCAAACCCACCCCAGACCCACCTTTACCTCCACAGCCCACCTTAAACCCACCCCACACGCACCTCTGCCCACATAGCCCACCTCAAACCCACCCCAGACCTACCTACAGTAAGTGCAGTCCCTCTTCCTCACTGGCCACCCTCTCCTCCACAGAAAAAGCTTCAGTGACATGTGGCGCGCTGGCCGATGCCAACAGAACTCGAGTGTCATGCTATCCTTAGTGCCAAACATTCTCTTCAGTGCCACTCCTGGCGGGTCCTTCATGCTGCCGTCTCTCCTTAGTGCGGCACGTGGCAGTAGGTTTATTATGCTTACTTCTGGCACCACGATAGACACCTGTCCACAGTGGCACACCTGTTTAACATCACAAGCTCTGCTTGCTGTGGCGAATGGCTTTTGTATAACAGTTTTGTCTGATATGAAAATAGATGAAAAGATGAGAAGGAGGAAGGGAAAAGTAAAAAAGAAGTAGGTATAGGACGCTTTGTTAAAGAATAATAGAAAAAAGAAGTAATACAATAAAAGGAGTAGAACCAGAAGAAAAACTACTAAAGATTAGAAAAAGAAAAAGAAAAACACGGGGCAGAGGAGAAAGAGAGGAGAGAATAATGAGAATGGAAAAGAGATGAAGTTTACCTCAAGGGCACCTACTCATAACCCCCCCTCCTCCCCCCTCTTCCGCTCCTTCTCACCACGAGGGATCAATAACATCACGTGACGAAGATGACGTCACCACTTATATTTTCTCCTATATTTACCCCTCCTCCTCCAGGGGCCGCTGGGAGGCGTTGCGGCTGAGCATCAGAAATGTCGATATGAAATGCGTTTCCAGTTGATTGCTACTGACTTTAAAGGTGTCTGCACGCGCGTTCCGGTTTACTCGCGTTGCCAGAGAGATGAGGTACAGGGTTTTCTCGTATGTTACCTGTTTCTGATCGTTTTTTTTAAACAATGAAAAAATAGGAAGAAAAACATGGAATAACAGTAAAGCATTAAGTACATACATTTCTATTCTCTTTATACTCCGTGGACAACGGTAGAATTGTGAAGCCCGTGTTATAGGAAAGATGTATTGAAGTATTATTAAATAAGTATTACCTATATAATAAGTGTTTTGAAAATAGCAAAAAAACTATTTTCAAAACACTTATTATAGGTAATACTTATTTAATAATACTTCAATACATCTTTCCTATAACACGGGTTTCACAATTCTACCGTTGTCCACGGAGTATAAAGAGAATAGAAATGTATATACTTAATGCTTTAGTGTTATTCCATGTTTTTCTTCCTATTTTTTCATTGTTTAGATATACAAACTTTGAATTACTGCTCTGCCTTCGCCAGGGCAACATGATTTTTACGAAAGCACCCATGCCTGACTAATATGAGAATTGAAGTAAACAACTTTAGTTCTCCGAAACACACACGCACGCCCACACACACATACACATTCAGACACACAGACATGCACAAACACACGCAAACACATACGTAAACGAATATAAACACAAACACGAAAAAAACAGACACACACGCTTATGCACACACATAAACACTAATAAACACACATTCCTACTGACGACTACACATATGAACATTAATAAACACAATTGTACAAGCTTACACGAACCCAGACGGACTGCTAGAAAAAAATCCCTTCTTGTGCCTTCTACGGAACGAGAAAGAAGACATTGAAGTGAAATAGAACAAAAAAGATGGTTAAATAGCAGGAAATCAGATACGCACTAGACTCTCTCTCTCTCTCTCTCTCTCTCTCTCTCTCTCTCTCTCTCTCTCTCTCTCTCTCTCTCTCTCTCTCTCTCTCTCTCTTTCTCTCTCTCTCTCTCTCTCTCTCTCTCTCTCTCTCTCTCTCTCTCTCTCTCTCTCTCTCTCTCTCTCTCTCTCTCTCTCTCTCTCTCTCTCTCTCTCTCTCTCTCACAAACCACCAAGATATCAGGATCTAAAGTTCGTGATGATCCCGCGAGAAAAATGATTTATTTAAAAAGGAGAAAAAACTTGCTTGCAACGCCGTAAACGCCTTCGCTAAGCGAAAGGTGCAGCACGTATTCAGCGGCAGATTCAAGGCGGGGAGGCGCGTGGGAGGCGCTTAGTGTGACGGAGTGCGTGGCCACAGGAGAGTGAAGCACGATATTGAGAAATAATTTAGTTAATTTAAGCTACGGTTGCATTAACAGTGGTAATGGAAACAGTGTGAATTCTCTAATAAAAATGTGTACTAATTTTCCTTTCTCGGACCTTGAAACCCCTACTTATTGCTGATGTCATGCTTTCAACATTAATCAAAATGAAATTTCTTAAGTTTACTCCAAAATACGTGTTAAAGGCATTTTCATTCGGCGTCCCCTCGCTGCGCAATCCGCCCCCGCGCTCGGGACATCTGGACACGTCAAGGGCGAAGCGCACGAACGAGAGAGAGAGCGAGAGAGAGAGAGAGAGAGAGAGAGAGAGAGAGAGAGAGAGAGAGGAGAGAGAGAGAGAGAGGAGAGAGAGAGAGAGAGAGAGAGAGAGAGAGAGAGAGAGAGAGAGAGAGAGAGAGAGAGAGAGAGCGAAGCGAGGGAGCGAGAGAGAGAGCGGTGGGAGAGAGAAAGGAGAGAGAGAGAGAGAGAGAGAGAGAGAGAGAGAGAGAGAGAGAGAGAGAGAGAGAGAGAGAGAGAGAGAGAGAGAGAGCGGGAGAGAGAGAGGAGAGAGAGAGAGAGAGAGAGAGAGAGAGAGAGAGAGAGAGAGAGAGAGAGAGAGAGAGAGAGAGAGAGAGAGAGAGAGAGAGAGAGAGAGAAGAGAGAGAGAGAGAGAGAGAGAGAGAAGGAGGGAGAGGGAGGAGAGAGAGAGAGAGAGAGAGAGAGAGAGAGAGAGAGAGAGAGAGAGAGAGAGAGAGAGAGAGAGAGAGAGAGAGAGAGAGAGAGAGAGAGAGCGAGAGAGAGCGAGAGAGAGCGAGGGAGAGAGAGAGAGAGAGAGAGAGAGAGAGAGAGAGAGAGAGAGAGAGAGAGAGAGAGAGAGAGAGAGAGAGAGAGTGAGAGTGAGTGTGAGAGAGTGAGTGAGTGAGTCAACCGTTCACACACACATGCATACGTGGTATGTACTGTGTGTATGTGGATATATACGTCTGTGTGTGTGTGGCCGACCATTCGCTTCCTTCACGGGTCAAGTGCCTCGTTGCAGAGGAAAGCCCCTCCTAGTCTTCTCCTTCGACCGTTCTCTGGTCTACACTTCTCCCAGGGATTAAACCCTTCACTCTGTTTCTGTCTTCCTGCCATCCCCTTTTTATCACGCTTAATCTCGCTTATGTTACGAAGATATCTGAATGTGGAACTCGAATTCTTAAGGTAGTCACTTCCCCCAAGACACAGGTTCATACTGCCTCTACTTGCTTCACTAACCATTTTGATTATACATATTTGAAAAGTTTTCCATTCGTGGCTATCAGAATAACAGACATCTTACCAGCCACATCTAGAAAACTACGCCGATATCCTGTTATCCTGTTGTTTCTTTTATCCATAAAAAGGGATAATCAATGGCAGCTCAAACACTATATAACTCGGCCGTCTCGTCCATTTTCCGCTTCCCTTTCCTTTCCATGGGAACATTGATCTCACCAGGACGCTACAAGACACGGGTATTGGTACATATTTTTATTCACATTGATACATCTTTTCACCAGCCTAGAAATTAAATGGTATTACTGGTGAAGCCACTAAAAATCGATGGCTTAACAAGAAACAACCACAAATTTAAATGCACATTTTTTATTTTTTGCAATGCTGATAATACAGTCCTTTATCTAGTGCACGGATTGAGGAAAATTTCTTATTTTGATCTTTTAAAAGGTATCATCAATGTATCATCCAGAGTGCCGTGCAGTCTGATACTTGAGTCAACCCACACACAACACCCATGGCCCATTATGCTGTTCACTGGAGAGGATTAACACATCCACTTATTGAAAGACACTTGGGACATCTTCTGGACCCAGAGTTCCAGCATCTCGCACCTCTCAACCAGACAAAGTCGAGTTGTCTAGCACCGTAGCCAATCACCGATGCGCTGCTTCGTCTCACCCAGTCAGAGTCGATCAAAACTCCACCGGAAAGTGTCTCTGAATATGAGCGATCGTATTACTCTGGCACAGGGATTCAAAGCGCGACCGATAGAATACCTTTCCACACCCAACGAGGAGAAAGGAAGAAATGAAGGTTTAGTCCAGTGAGCTAACAAACAAATATGAATTTCCACCACTCCATATGCAAGTACATATATGTACATATATAAGTGTATGTGTGTCTGTGTGCATGCATTTTGTGGACATGTATATTCTGTATGTATCTATTTGTATGGATATGTGCCAAATATATCCGTCACCGTTTTGTTTCTCGCACCTTCTGGTTCCGCCGCATACAACTGGTGTCATGATATCATTCTGTTATACCGCTCTTTTGCGTGCGCTTTTGTATTTTGCGTGTGTGTGTTTTTCCATCGTCATTCTGCACTGTGCTCTTACTTCCAATTTGCATGACCTTGCTCTGGATGTGAACATCACTG
Organism: Penaeus vannamei; assembly: GCF_042767895.1. Taxonomy (NCBI): domain Eukaryota; kingdom Metazoa; phylum Arthropoda; class Malacostraca; order Decapoda; family Penaeidae; genus Penaeus; species Penaeus vannamei. The sequence continues at coordinate 15,738,205 of NC_091560.1, forward strand.
TACACTATCCTGTTGCCGTTTACTCTCAAGATTTTACTAACTTTAATGCGTGTAAGGCCAGGAGGTGAAAAATAACATTTAGGAGATGATGTTGACACAGATGTGATATATCTGTGATGGTACTTTTCTATAGCTTTGTAGGTAATATCTCCTTGATATTTGGAAAAAGTGTTAACCACATTGTGTCGAACGTACTTTTTTTTTAACCAAACCAAAAAAACTACGTACATGCGCACATATACAAACACATACACACACACACACACACACACACACACACACACACACACACACACACACACACACACACACACACACACACACATATATATATATATATATATATATATATATATATATATATATATATGTGTGTGTGTGTGTGTGTGTGTATGTATATAAGTTGGACCAACTGGTTTCCTTCGGCGATGTTGTATTTTTTGCGAAACTGATATAAGCAATGCTGCCTTTATCACGCACGTAGGGTTTGCTCCTCCTAAATGACACACCATATCAGAGATTGTACTTGAATCCTCAACCCTTTACTGTTCAAAAGAATCGGAAGAGACTTAAGACTGCCACTTCAACGTATCCCGTTACAATTTTGTTCATTGCTTTAAGCCTACAAGTCATCCATTCGTATTTCGATGGTCTGCTTTAAGCCCCCAAGGATAACGTTGCGGAAAGACCCATGACCTCGGCGCGGAATTAGGTCATCGCGACGCTGAATTGCTGGATCAGGCTGACGTTGGCAACCACGTCTTTGAAACGCCGTCCCGTGTGTGTGTGTGTATGTGTGTATATATGTGTGTGTATATATATATGTGTGTATATATATAATATATATATATATATATATATATATATATATATATATATATATATATATATATATATATATATATATATATATATATATATATATATATATATATGTGTGTGTGTGTGTGTGTGTGTGTGTGTGTGTGTGAGTGTGTTTGAGTGTGCGTGCGCGTGCGTGTGTATACATATATATTTATTTATTAATTTATGTGTATACATATATCTATATATCTATAAATACACACACGCACACACACACACACACACACACACTCACATATGTATATATATATATATATATATATATATATATATATATATATATATATATATATATATATATATATATATATATATATACATAAACACACACACACACACACACACACACACACACATACACACACACACACACACACACACACACACACACACACACACACACATATATATATATATATATATATATATATATATATAATACACATATACATATACATATCTATATCAGTCTATCTATATGTATGTATATATGTATGTATATGAATATGTATATATGTAGGTATGTGTGTATTCGTTCTGGATGTCTTTTCTTATAAGATTCCTAAGTGGTGTGTGCTGCGAAGCCTTAGTTTTTATGTGTTTACAACACATTCGTTAAAAACGTTCGAATTTTACTTCATAGAATTAAATCATATTGGCATTCAAATGTCATGCTTTCTTTGTTCATATGTTCCTACAGACAATAGCCATTAATCATGACCTTGAAATCAGTCTACCTTACAAATCTTCGGCATCAGTTAACGTCTAAGAAATATTTCAGTCTTCGCTCACTTGGCTATATTTTTCTATATTTTTCTATATTTTTCCTCCTCCCATTCTACCTTTGTTTAACCCGCGCCCTCAGCCCGTAGCCCGCAACCCGTGTGACGTCAGAGGCCGTGTCACCCAAACCTGCGCAGAAACCTTAATTTTTACTTCCATTGACCGTGGGCCTAAGGTCTGTGGGCCTTGATTATTTATACTTAACGAAATGTCATTAGGCGAATTCTTGGCTCCATTTCCTTTGTTATTGTTTGACATTTTTGGTTTCAAAGATCATGGTTAGATAATCCAAACCTTTTCAGCGCCGTAGATCAGGCTCCATAAGTCAAGGTCTACTATATAAGTATATATATATAAACTTGTATGGATATAGCCATGTCACCGCTGACCATGGCTCATCTCCTGACGGTACCAAGACCTTTTAGTTCTTGGCATGACCGCATTTCGTTTATTTTGGTGACTGGATAGTGGTTTATCACATTTATAAGGGTTTGTCTTAAACATGTAACACATTTCGTTTAGTGTTCGAAATTATAATGTCTCCTGTATGGGATAAATATTGTTCGACTTAGACCTCGTTTTGCCGTTTCTCTCGGTGGTCTTCTACTTTTTTGAGCCCATAGCTTGTATAAAAAACCATTCCTATACATGCTATATTCCAAAGATTATCTCACAGCATAGTGTCAACGGTCAAACGAAGACCCAAGCTGTGTGTAACCTGGGCTACACGATCACGAGACCCAAGCTGGCTCGTGTCCGCGGCGTGACCCTCCGGGGATCAGGGGAGGCTATAGGAGAACCAGTCTAGTTCTCCCTTGTTCAGTCTTTAGATTATATATGATTCCTTTAACAGTCCAGACCAGGATCTTAGACAAGCATCTGCCTTGAGATATCCTTATTCCAGCCAGCTGTTTTCCTATTTTCGTTTAAATGTTACCAATAATGTCTTTGTGAACGATGGTTAATTATACAGACTAACAACAATGCTATAGATACCTTGATTTCATAGCTTGGTTCCTGCTAATATGTTCTAATTTTGATTTTGTTCTGCCTGTTCCCTTTGGTTCAGTTTGACATAAATATGTGGCTGATGTATAACCTATACTATAGATCTGCAACACAGCCCGAAAATTGCAATAATTCTATTGAAGCCTTTTAATTCTTCAATAATCTTGCTCGCACTCTCTTTAAAAAGACA
>NC_091560.1:15768549-15771049 GCF_042767895.1 Penaeus vannamei
TCTACCTATCTATCTACCTCTCTTTCTTTCTCTCTCTCTCTCTATCTATCTACCTATCTATCTACCTCTCTCTCTCTCTCTCTCTAACTGATAATATATTGCTGATGAACATGAATGGGAATAAGATTTTGGTAATGATGAAGTACATTACTCACAGGTAATTACAACTGGTTTTAACATATACAATATAAATTATAGAAAATTATAGAAATATTAAAACTCCAAAGAGTATCCATACTAACAGAAAGGATAACACTAAAGAGAATATGATAAAATTATGAGATGAACAGTATTTATGATATCAGTGCCATGACAAAATAACTGCGACAGCTGACTGTAGTAGAATAGACCCGACAACGTAATGAAGGGTAATCATTGGCTAAGATGGTTTCGTGGGAGCCAATCAGCGCCGCGCAGGTGAAAGGAACAGACTTGCCATATATTGTCTACCTATTATGTCTATAGTCTTTTTAACTCGAGTCTGTTAAGTGATTATGAAAAGTAGCAAGCCATAAGAAGAGTCAAAACGCACCAATGGTACAAAGGAAAACAAAACACAGATATAAGGAGATTTTACCCTTTCTTTTTGCTTTGTTTTACTCTAGTAGTTTTTCACTTGTTTACACATTTTGCAATTCATAATCAGCCGCTCTGTGGCCGCGGCTTCACAGCTGATTCAATGGCAACAAAGCTATGGTTGGCCAGACTGTAGTTAGATAAATAAAATGTGTGATACTATTATCATTATAAAAGTAAGATTTATTGCAGTAATATAAACATATCACTGCAATCAATAATCTTCATAGAGTCTGTAACGATGTAAATGTTTGCTCTATCAAAAACATCAATTTTATACCAATAAAAGCATCAACGGCGCAAATCAGTAATGATTATAAAAAAAAGACACTTCATGTTTCAAAAGAAATTTAGAACGATTAACGTCATATCATTATTATTACAAGAAAGGCCAGGCGGAAACCATACCAAAGATTGTGAAACTAATTACACGTCGCCGGCCTCCATGCGCCATCACGGAGTTGTAACCGACCGGGAATGAAATCCAATTAAATCCGTAATTGTTCATGCTGTGATTATTGTCTCATTTATATTGTCTGTCTTTATCTTGTTGGTCAGTTATATTATTTATAAAATATACTTTTGTGGTGTACCCACTGCTTCCATTGTTAATGTTATTATCATTATAATTTGTTTTACTATTATCATCATCAGTATCATCATTACTACTGTTGTTGATATTATCATTATTATCATGATGATTATTGTTATCATTATTTTCATAAATTATTTTGATCTTTATTGTCATTCTCATTCTCATTATCATCACTCTTATCATTATCATTATTGTTAGTTATCACTATTATTATTATTATTACTATTATCATTATCATTATTATTATCATTATTATCATTATCAGCCTTTATTATTATCATTATCATTATTGTCATGATTGTTATTATCATTATCTTTATCATTATCATTCTTACCATAACCATCATCATTGTTGTTATTATTATCATAATTATCCATACTACTAATATCAGCATTATCATCACCATTACCATCATTATCATCATATCTTTTATCAATACCATTATTACGACCAGTAGCAAAGTTGCCATCAGAAAATTACAATATCATACACAAATATTAACGATAAAAACTAGATCTCGATGATAACAATAACAATCGCAAATAACAGTAGTATAGCGCAAGGAACACGAGGACCTCCCCGCGTACAATGGAGTCTTCGTTCACCAAGTAACTGTGCATTCTACGTAAGTTTAAGTGATGATACCTTGTCTGAAATGTCAGAGGATTGGATCTTTGTACAATTTATGTCATGTTTAATGCAAGATAAGAATGCTGAGACCGTCGATATGTAAGCTAGGTCGCTTGCTTGACCGGGTTTGTCAGGCTGTCAACTGTAATCCCGTGAATCAGGAGAAAAATAGCTTTATTACATTCTTATGCACATTAAAAATCGCAGAAAGATATACAAGAACTGACACTCAGTTGAAACGCATTTTGTTTACATGTGTTGTCGGCTTTGTTGTTATTTGTACAGAGCCACGGCTAAACCGTCCACCACGGTTGACAGCAGCGGAAGTCCTCTAAGCCCAGGATGAGGTGTCTTGGCCAAACAGTATTTCTGCCTCCGTGTTTAGTCCGTGTGTTTAAGGGGAGACTATGTCATTACTACTCATCTCTCCAGTTACCATTCAGAATTTTATATTTCTATAACGGCGTGACCTGCAAGTTGCAAATCATATTGGCCGGTCTCCTCTTTGGATATCTGTATGCAGTGCAAGGTATACAAAGCACAGTTTTGTCTTCCTGTTCCTGTCATTGTTGCAGGCGTGTTGCTGGTAACAAAGTCCGCGGTCTTAATAACTGTATTCTTGAAAGGAGTTGTCATTCATTTTATGTTTTGCTACATTTCGTCAGCGACATGAAATGTTAGAAATAACCTGAAATTGA
>NC_091560.1:15786049-15788549 GCF_042767895.1 Penaeus vannamei
TTGGTGAATATATGTATAAATTGTTTATTTCCAAAGCTTGTTAGTATGCAACGACTTGAGTTGTTAAGATAATCTTTTTGTATTTGATAATACTTATCTTGAACACATATGTATTCTTCGCCTAAAACTGTGTGTAAAAGAAAGGTGTAATTATTTTCTACATATGCAGCAGCGTTCTGAGTCTTGTATTAATATTGGGAAAAATACCTTAATACATACATTTTCACGTGAAATGCACTGACCTTCACCACTGTTTTCATCTCCATTAGAAGCAGCATCACTCCATTTGTTATAATGATGATGCTAATCATTATTGCAATAAAAAGAGTCACAATATCACAACAAAGATTATCACGAAATTGATAATTACAACAAAAAGGCAACAGCAACAATGGTACAATCTATGAAAACGACGATTCTGATAAACATAATTATGATAATATAGATAATAATATCAACAATTATGATGATGAGAACAATTGAAATAATAAACTAATAATGATGATATCAACAACAATGTTAAGAATGATAATGACGATGATGCTGTTTAAGATGATAATGTTGATAATAATGATATTGACAAAAGTGCTGCTGCTGATAAACATAATGCCTATTACGATGAAAAAGTTAATATTGATAACAACAGTAACAAGAATTATAATGACGATGATGATAATAGTTGATGATGAATGATGATGACGATGATGATAATAGTTGATGATGAATGATGATGACAATGATGATGATGATTATGATAATAATGTCAATGCTGCTGCTGATAACAATGATAATGATGAGGATAATGGTGATAATGACGATGATTACGGTAACGATAATATTGACAAGAACAACAGCAATAAGAAAGATCATGTCGATAATGATGATGATAATAAAAAATATATAATAATAAAACCTAATCCTCTACACCTTAATATTCTAAAATAAAAATATAGGTTACAAAATAAATAACAAAAGTTTACATAAAGTTGGTGTAGGTCGCTACGTGTAAGCTAGACATCCCATGGTGTTACAAGAAGGTCAGGAGAATCCAGATACCCGTCGTGCATGATCTTTTTCTCATGGTATTTTTGCCCCATTCAACCTTGAGGTCTTTACCATGCCTTTGCTCTCTTCTGTCACTTTTTCTTCTACTCCGTTTTTTCTCTTTTTACTCTGGTTTCATTTACTGTAGAAAGAACAGACTTCATTCAGCTCGAATGCCTTGAGACATTTTGCTTTAAGAAGGAACGGTCGGTTATAGTCTTTTAAATCGGCTTTCTTTGGATCCAGCCAAAACCCTTCATTGAAGATATGACTCAACGAAGCTGTTGTTGATTCATGAAGACCAAAAGTGCATCTTATTCAATTGAAGTCGTGGATCTTATTGGTCATATAGATCTAATGAAGATGACGAGAGCTTTTAAAACGCCAGTGTAATTATTCAATTACTTGTAATGCATCATCACCATAATAAAAATCGCCATTAGTAATGCCGTTATCATCACAAATACCATACTTTCCATGGTTGCTCCTGCCCTGAATTCACGATTGTGTTATTGTAACTATCATTTTTAGCTACAATGAAATCGTTGCTTGTAATGTATTTTGTCCTTTTGTCAGATCATCGTCTTTCTCACCGTCACGATTTACCAAAACTCATTTCCCCAAAACTGGTCTATCGAAAATCCACAGAACATTCTATTTAATCCCTCTTTCCTTCAGTCAAAAGCCTAGCGAGAGAGAGGAAGAAGCCAATTAATTAATTAACGAAATTCTACCCATTTCTGATTCCTCAAAAGCGCCTTACTATCGGGATGCCGCAAGGAGCAAATTGGCTTAGCACGTCGCAAGAGCACCTCCGCCCACCCCTCCTGGTGACTGAGTTTATAATGGAGTAATTTTCTTACACTAGTGATTTGATGGTGAATGCGCATGTGGCTGGAAATGATGGTGACTGAGCGGATGGCGGCGGTGATGGTGGCGTTGATGACGTCAGAAGACTCTCAGACAGTGAAGACAAAAATAGATGAAATGTTTCGCCTTTTTTTTTCTTAAAGGTTAAGATGTTTCAGATCGTGGTCCGCACTTTGGCTTTTTAACGTTCCTTTTCACAATAGTTCGATGGCTACGTCTATTTTTCTCCTCTGGATTTTTCGAAGTCACTATGATTACTTTACACAGAAAAAAATGACGTGATAGCAATTTGATTTGAAGAGTGAAAAAAAGCATAAAGATGAGAAGGAGAAATCACAAAACATATTCTTTGTCGATGAACATACTGGAAAGACCCTCTGCCGTGTGCTCGTTCTGCCTCCCGATAAGCCGTAACGGTACAAGGACAGATCCATGGGGAACGCTGCAACAAACAGGTCGTTCGTCTGGGTCGTTTCCTCGTTAACTGAAGAAGAAAAAGGGCCAATTAAATTCGGGGTTTTGTGCAGTTGTCTGCCGAACTTCTCCATGACTGGCCGACCATTTTAATTGAAAGATGTGTTTTGTT
>NC_091560.1:15801049-15803549 GCF_042767895.1 Penaeus vannamei
GAGCGAATCCTGCCGCGATTTGACTTCTCTTTAGTTGCAGAAACTTTGGAAAAAACAACGAAGCGAAATCTACCATTGTTAAGTAAAGTCAACACCAAATCTCCGGACGTTTTGGGTTAAATAAGACTCGATTCCTCTTCAGGTGGATGAACCAACGATTTTATTTATCTTTTTTTTTTACTGTGGTTTCGATGCATTGTCTTTGGTTCGAATATCGCTTAAAGTCTGAGTTGGCGTTTAAGAGTCCTCTGAGTTGCTGATGGACTTCAAATGACGCCAGGAATTCTCAAGGGTGTTTCTGGATGCAGCTGAGGATCCTGTAGTCAGATGTCGGAGGAATTTGAGATTGTGAGAGATTACAGATTACAAAGTTACGTTTAGCCGTTCGCTGTGGGTGATATCAGTGATGTTGGTAATTACGTATCTTGTTAGTTACCTTGATTTCCCTGTTCGTTTCGCAGTAAATGATTAATGTTCTCGTATCTAAAAAAAAAGAAAGAAATCGAGATCAAAAAGAAAGAAAGAAAAAAAAATCTTTTCCGCCCCATCTCTCTCCCTTCCCTCCCTCCCTCTCTCTCTCTCGCTCTCTCTCTCTCTCTCCCTTCCCTCCCTCCCTCTCTCTCTCTCGCTCTCTCTCTCTCTCTCTCTCTCTCTCTCTCTCCCTTCCCTCCCTCTCTCTCTCTCGCTCTCTCTCTCTCTCTCTCTCTCTCTCTCTCTCTCTTTCTTTCTCTTCTCTCTCTCTCTCTGTCTCTCTCTCTCTCTCTCTCTCTCTCTCTCTCTCTTTCTCTCTTTCTCTCTTTCTCTCTCTCTCTCTCTCTCTCTCTCTCTCTCTCTCTCTCTCTCTCTCTCTCTCTCTCTCTCTCTCTCTCTCTCTCTCTCCCTCTCTCTCTCTCTCTCTCTCTCTGTGTCTCTCTGTCTCCCTCACCCCAGACCTCCAGCCAGCCAAACGACGAGCGCAAACAGCCCCAAAGCAAACAAGGCGCGCGGGCAGCAAGTCGATCGTCAAAGCAGCTTAATCCTTGAAATCTTCCCGAGAATCCCTATATCACTCGCGAGATTCCACACTTCGAATGCACAGCCGAGAACTGGTCCCCTTCGCTTCAAAAGGATAAAATCACTTTACAGAAAATGACGAGGGAATCTTGCAGGTATTTGGCTATCAAACATGCCACGAGAAACGCAAACGAACAGGTTTTTATTCTCTTCATGGTAATAGAACGAGAATATATCTGACGAAGAAATACTTTTAAGGTTGCCAAAAGTCTTTTTTAATGGTGGGGATAGATATGTTACCACACCATCTTCGGATAATTACAATATGTTGATGCAAATGAACCCAAATGCAGTTTATTACTTCTGGAAGATAATGGCTGGAACATGTAATTTATAAATCTAATAAATGGATAGGCTAAGTACGAATGAGAGGCCTAATTACTCGCATGAACTACTCGAGGAAGCGGAACAGTTTGCGAAAACCACGAGGACTCAAATGCCGCGACCTTTTCCACAATATTCCGATGATCCTTTTATAACAAGGAGCTCTGTTTCTGTCCCTCTGCGTACCTGGCCGTCTACCTGAGTCTGGTCCGCTCTCTCTCTCTCTGTCTGTATGTCTCTCTCCCTCTTTCTTTCTCTCCTTCTCTCTCCTCTCTCTCTCACTCTTCTCTCTCTCTCACTCTTCCTCTCTCTCTCTCTCTCTCTCTCTGTCTGTATGTCTCTCTCTCTCTCTTTCTCTCCTTCTCTCCTCTCTCTCTCTCACTCTTCCTCTCTCTCTCTCACTCTCCCTCTCTCTCTCTCTCTCTCTTCCTCCTTCCCCCTTTCCTTTCTCTCCCTCCCCCTTTCCACTCTCTCTCCCCCTCCCCTTGCCACTCTCTCTTCCTCCTTCCCCCTTTCCTCTCTCTCTCCCTCCCCCTTTCCACTCTCTCTCTTCCTCCTTCCCCCTTCCTCTCTCTCTCTCTCTCTCTCTCTCTCTCCCTCCCCCTTTCCCCTCTCCCTCTCCCTTCCTATCTCCCTACCTCCTTATTTCTCCAGAGGTCAGACACCCGGAAGATCAGAGACCAGAGGCGGCAGATATTATCGCAAAGCGTAAGCCTGCTAACTCCTTCCACCCCCTTCCTCCCCCTCCCTCCCCTCCTCTCGGCCTCTCGGATCAAGTAACTTCCCCTTCGGTTCTCGTTATCTCTCTCGTCGCCTCTCCTTCCCATCCATCAGTAAACCCGACGTCTGTCTCCTCGTCACACATCGCAGCGTCACACTCGGGCGCGTGTGGTTTACTCGGCGATTTCTCACTTCAGCCTCAGCGACCCTTCTTTTTCGCTCCTTCGTCGTCCTTTTGTTGGTTCAGCCTTTTCTGTGTTTGTTTTTCATGTTTCCCTTTGTGATTTCTTTGTTTCTTTCGCAGTGTTTTTTTTTCACATTTTTCGTTCTTTGCCTCAGTCTTGATTTTCTTTCTGCTTTTCCTGGTAAGAAGGAACAAATCGACAGAAATTCGGATCGAAGA
>NC_091560.1:15846049-15848549 GCF_042767895.1 Penaeus vannamei
TATATATATATATATATATGCTATGTGTCAATGTATATATTAGCCTTTTCTGTCTGTCTGTCTCTGTCTCTCTCTGTCTCTCTCTCTCTCTCTCTCTCTCTCTCTCTCTCTCTCTCTCTCTCTCTCTCTCTCTCTCTCTCTCTCTCTCTCTCTCTCTCTCTCTCTCTCTCTCTCTCTCTGTCTCTCTCTCTCTCTCTCTCTCTCTCTCTCTCTCTCTCTCTCTCTCTCTCTCTCTCTCCCTTCCTTCTACCCTCACTCCCTCTTCTCTTTTTTTCTTTTCTTTTCTTCTCTCCTCTTCTCTTCACTTCATTTTTTACCTCCTCTCCTCTTCTCTTCTTTTCTTCTCATCTCTTACCTTTTCACTTCTTTTCTCTTCCTTCTCTTCTCTCTCTCCTCTCCTCTTCCTTCTCTTCACTCTCCTCTCCTCTTCTCTCGCAGTCATGTGCAAGAGTTCGGGGGGCATGGGGGTAGGAAGGGGGGAGGGTTAGAGAATGGGAAGCGGCGGCCCACACGATACCCGACAGCTCGATCCCTTTCCTCGACCGCAGACAAAGGGAGGAAAGCTTTTGTTATAAACGGCGGTGGTTTTGGGCCAAATGGGAGGCCCTTATTTGTCAATGGGATGCGGTTGTTTGTTTATTCTTCGGGATATTCTGTCATTGGCGACATCGGAATTGGATTAGGTTCTTTGCTGTCATTGAAGAAGTTCTAGTGGCTGGAGAGAGGGAGAGGGAGAAGGAGAAGGAGAAGGAGGAGGAAAGGGAAAGGGAGAGGGAGAGGGAGAGAGGGAGGGAGGGAGAGAGAAAAAGAGAGGGAGGAGAGAAGAAAATCAGAGAGAGAGAGAGAGAGAGAGAGAGAGAGAGAGAGAGAGAGAGAGAGAGAGAGAGAGAGAGAGAGAGAGAGAGAGAGAGAGAGAGAGAGAGGGAGGGAGGGGGGTGGGGGGAGAAGTTGCAAACCTGATCTAATTTTTACCTTTTAAATTTTTCTTTCTACCTTCCCCGCATAGTGTCTCATTTCCCCCCTCCCCCTCTTCTCTCTCAGTCTCTCTCCTCCTTCGTTTCTTTTTCTTTTCTCTCCTTCTCCCATCCTCTTTCTCTCTCCATATTGTTCTTCCTTTTCCTATCTTCCCTTCTCCCCGAGCCTTCCCACATTCCTCTCTTTTTACCTCATCCTCTGCTCTTCCCTCGTCCCTCTCTCCTTCCCTCTCCCCTTCCCTCATCCCTCTATCCTTCCCTCGTCCCTCTCTCCTTCCCTCGCCCCTCTCTCCTACCCTCGTCCCTCTCTCCTTCCCTCGTCCCTCTCTCCTTCCCTCCGTCCTTCTTTTCCTCCCGCCCTTGTCCTTCCCGCTCCCCGGCCTTCCCTGAACCCTTCCTTCCTTCTTCCGACCTTTCTCCTCCGCCCTCCTTTCCTCCCTTTATTTCGCTTCGCATTTCCACCAGGTTTTTTATAACTGAGTCACGTGCTCACTTTTCCTCAGATCTCCCGACACAAGATGTGGCCGCTGGTATGGGCGGCGCTGTGGGCGTGGGCGGCCGCGCAGTACATCGGCGAGGAGGGTCTCTCACCCATCCAAAAGACTGCTGTGTGAGTATTTTCTTCTTCTTTCACGCCTAAAAGGAGAGCCTTGTGTTTGTATATATTGTGTATTAGGCGCGAAGGCACACTAACTGCGGCAACCTAACTTGTGTATTGCGCATCATGTGACAAGCTCTCTTGTGCACACCCACATGATGTACGAAAATACATGAAGTAAAGTGTGTGGTAAGTCTTGATTAGATGTTCAGTGTGACCTAATTATGAGCCTACACTTCTACTTTTAGGCCATACTGTATATTGCCTGCAACACACCTTTTTATTATATATCTCGATCACACATTCACTGCCAATAAAGTTTCTTACTTCCCCCAGCTCATGATAGCTCTATCGTAGTTTTAGGACATTCACAACTATGACGCATAAGAATGATACCGTTGTAATACTAACACAACACTTATCCAAGGGAGGATAGATGAAGCTGTTTTTAAATGTTATAGGAAAAGTTCAATAAATACACTCTCTACGTGTGATTTGTGTGCCTGTGGTTTCTACCGGACGGTTTTGTTTGCATTACATTTGTGCAATGGTGGGGAGCTTTGTGTCATTAAATTTGTGTGAGAAGTGTTTGCGCGCACTGGATATATTGCATACATAGGTCCTTCCATGGGTTTGCTTGTATATGCGTGTGCCTGGTTTTGCCTCCATGCATGCATAACATCCCCGGCGATCCGCAAGCGCACGCTGGCACTGCCCTCGCTGAGCAGCCAGCGCGCCGCCGGAGACCCGTGTGGGAAAGGCGGTGAGCGAGGCACTGTCTTGCTCCCACCGAGCGCCCCTGGCCGGACCTCGGGTGAAAGTAGAGCCACCAGACCTTGGCCGCCCACGACTGCCTGCCCGCCCGCTGTAACAGATATTGAGAGTTCTGCACACAAGCTTTCCTGCAATCTCAGGCACTTGGCCGTTC
>NC_091560.1:15871049-15876049 GCF_042767895.1 Penaeus vannamei
GTCGTGGCACTGTCACGTTCAGTTATTTGGCTCTGGATCTTTTCCCACTCCTGGCTCCGCTCCTGCCTCAGACGCTCTACCTGTGAGGATAAGCCTGCACACTCACGGATTCTTTCTTCCAGTTGGACTGAAGTGCGCTCCAGAAGGGCATCCTTGGTTGCCAGCTGGTCCTGCAAGCGAGCAGCTTCCCGTGACATCTCTTCAGACTGTCGTCTTGCTTCTCCTAATTTCTCCTTTATTTCAATCATATCTTTCTCCTTCTGTAAATATTGTTCACGCTCATTCTTCAGCTTACTCTCCTTCTTGCCGAGTTTCTCTCCTAGTTGAAGAACTTGATCCTGTAGTAACTCTCTTTCTGCCACTGCATTCTGTAGAGCTAGCTGTGCCTCACCCAACTTCTGCTCTGTCTCATGTAAGGTTTGCGGAAAATCTTGCAGCAGCTTAAATTTATCCCCGGATTGCAAATCTTTAATCTGTAAGGTGTCAACATTAGGGTATATAAGAAAAAAGAAAAGACTGGAAAACAGTAACAAACAGACTAATCTGATTCTGGAACCAGAATCAAGACAAGGATTAACACTTTCAGCAAGGTCTATGTGAGTTTTTCAGTAGCACTGAGTCTAAACCACAGCATCATTTGCTAAAAATTACTGTCAGCCTAAACAAACCTTAGCTTGGGGGAAGTTAACACTAATGTAGCTAAAATCATAAAAAGTTCTCAAAGGTGGATAAGGGACCATGGCTGAGTCTGCATTGGGAAACCTTGACTTGGATGAGAGACTGGCTGTGCTTGTATGCATACATATCAGTGCCGTGTGTATTAGCCTTCATGGATTTGTGTTCAGTAGTAAACATGTGTGGATCTAAAGGATATAGATAGATTTATATGTATGCTATATGAAACATAAAACCTTGTGAAAAAATGAACTAACCTGATTTTCAAGCTGGGAACATCTATGAGTCAATTTCATATTCTGACTCTCTAGCTCCTTGACTTGCTTCTGCTGAGATTCCAATTTCTTCTGCCTTGACCTCATTCTCTTCTGCAGTTCTTCATATTCCTTTCTCAGTCCAGGGATTTCTCTCTCCTGCTGAGGTTGCTGTTGCTGCTGTTGGAAGCTGTCTCTCCATTCCTGTAAGCAGGAGGTGATGGCTTCTCTAATCACAGAGAGAGTGCTATCTGCCCCTTCACCACCAAGGTTCACTTTTTCCATTCTCTCAACCAGAGAGTTTAGTGTGTCAACATAATTTTGTGTTTCTGTCAACTGATCATGTACAGCACATGAGGGACACTTTTCCTTGCTTCTCTCTCTAAGTTCTTCCTCTTGTTGAGGCTTCTGTCTCCTGTCTCCTCTCATGTCATCTGAGTCTGGGGTTTCATCACTTTCAGATTTTTTGTCAGAACCTGAAGACTTAGTTGTTGATACCTTGTGACTGTCTTTACCTTTAGAGGTTTCTAACACCTTGTGATTATTCACATCAAATCCATCATGATGCCTATGATTAGCACCTTTCTCGGGCATTCCCTCTCCTTCATCAGTGCCTGATACCTTCCTTTCTTTTGTTCTCTGAATTCCTTGACTCCTGCCTTCTCGATCTCCAGCTGCCTCATCCTCTTGATCATATCCTACTCCTGAAAGTTGTACTCTTTCAGGACTTTTACTTCTGTACTCCTGATGACTTTTATGGCCATCTGATATCAACATATCTCTCTTGAGTTTGAGAACTTCATCTTCAAGTTCTCTAGTCCGCCTGGCATGTGCTTCCTCTGACTGAATCATGTTTTCCCGCATTTCCTCAAATTTATCCTTATAGCCCTGAACCACCTGTTCATACATCTCACGTGTCTCTGCCAGTCGCCTCATCCACTCCTCTTCCACAGCTGCTGTGATGGGTCTCTCATCTGATGGCTTAAGATTTGTGCTGTAAACATCCCGCAGAGTTTTGTGCAGGGTGATGTTCTCTTCCTTGAGCGCCTCCATAGCTTGCAGGCGCTGTTCATATTCAACCATGTGTCCATCCTTTCTTGCAACCTGAGGCAATGTACGATGAAGATTAAGAAATACTCCTCTACACACTAGGTTACTGACAATGAGAGTGCATGTATGCATGCACTGTCCATTGTGATTTTGTTTCTAAACTTTGTGTATATACTGATGGCTTAAGAAGTATTTAGCCACCAAGGAGAGAATCACACGACTTACCTGACTACATCTATTTACTCCATTTATTGAATTTTCATGAAAAAATGGTTTTACCCTTATTACTGTTATCATACTCCTTAATATGATAATGATGATAATAATAACAATAATAATAATAACTACTACAACAACAACAACAATAATAATAATACTTCCACTACTACTACTACTACTATTACTCCTACTACTATTATTACTACTACTACTACTATTATTTCTACTATTATTACTACTACTACTGCTACTACTACTTCTACTACTACTATTACTTTTACTACTACTATTACTATACTACTTCTACTACTACTACTACTACTATTACTTCCACTACAACTACTACTACTTCTATTACTATTACTACTACTACTACTACGACTACTATCTGTACAACTTCTACTACCACTGCTACTAGTAATAATACTAACAAGTCACTGAAAAAAAAAAAATCCCCAGAAATTCAAGGAATGGAGTAAATAGGTAAGATCATGTAAGCCTAGAAAATGATTCCATGCTGACTAAGCATTTATGAATCCATCTATGTGTACTCAAGTCAAAAAGCAAAACAATAATGGACACTATATGTGCCCGACATCATTATGTTAATAACGTTTATAGTATACAGGGCTGGGATCAATCTTGAATATAACTAATTAATTTTCATTTAACAGAAAAACAATCTAATGTTCAGCTAATAATTACAATAAATCTGATTCTTATTTGTGGCATGCCATACGACAAGGAAAGGATAGAAGAAGAAGACAGAGAAAAAGGAAACAAAGAAAATAGAAAAAAAAGAGGGACAGAAGGATATAGGAAACAATGAAGGGAGTAAAGAGGAATGCAAAAGAGGAAAGGGATAAGAAGCAGGGACCAGAAGTAGGTTGTGGCTAGTAGAACGAATAGGAAATAATAGAGAGCACCAGAAAGATTAAGAAGAGAAAAATTATCATGAGGGGACACAGGAATAGAGAGTGACACTGAAAGGACAACATGGTGCTTCTCACTTCTTCTCGTAGTGCCTCTAGCTCGTGATGGAGGCGAGCCACAACATGGGGTCCAAATTGGGCATCTTCATGATCAGAGTCTCTCAACATTCCTTCTTCACCTGATAACCCAGTCAGACTTTTCAATTTCTGGTTCTCTGCTTCTACCTATAAATAAATAAAGAAAGAAAAAAAAAGACAGCTGACTAACAGGTAAATCTGATTTCCAGTTTGTAGTTCCAAGCTTACCAACTTTCAAGATATTTCTTTATTCTAAATCAATTAATTATAATAGAAAAAGGTTTAGTTTTCTTGGCAACATCTAAACAATTAATTGCAGAAATAGAAATCAGATATGAATTTAACCATTAATGGTGCAGAAAAGAAATGGTATCATAGAAACAAATTAAACCAATTACAATGGGAAATATTTGGGTAAAGTTGGGTATGTCACTCTATGCCTGGGTGATCATCTGGCTCACTAGAGCATGCACCAGTGTGCACTCATCCCAGCATTCTGGACTCAGTTTTATGAATACAGTGAGACATCCCCATTGCCTATGAACATTTTGCCATGACATCTTCATTAGGTTAATGGACTGCAAATATTATATTCTGAGTTACACTACCTTTAACACATACTGAAGCAAATCTTCATATTTCTTCTTCAGTGAAAGAATGAGAAACTCGTCTCTACTTCCCAACTCTCTGTCTGCCCCTAAGCTCTCATGACTCGCTCTTGGTACCTTCTCTTGCCTCTTCAAGCGACGATGCAGTTGGTGAATCTGGAAGTAAAAATTGCTGGGTAGTTATTCAAACAGCCACTTAAAAAAATAATTTTATGAATATTCTATTACTATTAATAAGTAAAACTGTTTAATTTCTCATGGCTTCTGATATCAAATGATGACATATTCTTACATGTAAGATCAGCAAAACACAAGGGATTACCTTCAAACATACAACATATCAGTTTACGGATATAAGTTAAAGTGATAATCTCACAATGACATATGGTAACTGAGATCTACAATTAACTAAAAGTACTTTCATTTCCTCTAAAAGTCATTTAAATTTGTAGAATACAGCAATGATAATCTGAATAAGAAAAACAAACCAATAATTACCTAGATATCCCCTTACCCTCAAAGAAAAAGAAACAAGGAGAGAGAGAGAGAGAGAGAAAAAAAAGCAAAAAAGGTAACACGGACCTTTTTCTTCAGTTTCTTGTTTTCCTCCTCCAAGGCTGAGCTGCTCTTTGCCATCCTACGAAGGTTCTGCAGCTCTTGTCGCAAAGCCTCTTCCTCCTGCTGAGCTTCAGACATACTTCGGTTGAGGGACTCTAGCATTTCTGCTTGAGTCTCTGCAGTGGCCCTTTGCCCTTTCTCCACACTGGGGCCCTGTAGGGAGAAGGGCAAGGCAAAAGGGTTGTAAGAGATATTGGTAAAAATATAAACTTTTGTTGTGAATCAAATTAATATCTAAAATTAAATATATATGAGTAAGAAATTAAATGCTTCTTGACCTCTCTCCTTGGTGAAGATTCTGGCTCTCTCTTCTTGCTCCATTTCTTGATAATGTGACGTGTATCTTTGGACAGCTGGTTGCCTTGACGTACATGATTCAATGCATCCTAAGAGGAAATAGCAAACACAGGTGTAACTCATCTTTTTTCTTGTTAGCAAGGAACTTCATAGACAAATATTCAGATATACACTGCACTTCCTTCCCCTCTCCCAATGTAAAACAGAAACATGAATAAAGTCAAGACAAGTTCTAGAAATCAATATAGGCCTATATAATAAGAAATATA
>NC_091560.1:15886049-15901049 GCF_042767895.1 Penaeus vannamei
ATAAAGGAAATAACTTATGGTAATGAATATAAAAAAAAAAAACAATATAATTCTACGAGGAATCTTTGAAGTTCAGAGGCTGCGGGCATGGAACTCATATTTCCAGGTTAGTGAAACAAAAATTATATGGTCAAGGTCACACAAGTTGACGTTTTAAATCAAATGTGACCCAGTATTTTAAAGAAGAATTATGTACTGAATTTTTCTCAACTACTTTATAACAAAATTAACAAGTATATTTTTCTATGGACCTCCTGAACAGCATCCTGAAGAAAAAATGTTTCCCTCCTCCAACGCGATTCAACGCAGCAAAGGGCTGTCCGAGGAAACTGCGCAATGGATATTAATTGATGAATGTCATTTTTGTATTTGAGTGTCATTGAAATAAATATTGGTTTTATAGTTGTTAGAGCAGTTTCGTTACCCATTTTACTGAATATTTCATAAATAATCATGTTTCCCTCATAAGTAAGCCTACTTGTGCCTCGTAATTATCATATGAAGATCAAACTGTATGCAATGCAGTGTCTGAATGCAAATTGCAAGGTTTATTTATCCAAGTAAATTTTACATCGGACTGCAAATCTGTAGGTAATATTTTTAATACTGTCTTCTATATCATATGTATTGGGACATGAAGGGTGAATGTTGAATTGATATCTTTTGGATGATTTTGTTGCTTATTTACAGGTATGAGTGCACGACTTGCTCCAAACGCTACCCTACACAACATGCAAGGTATGTGTGAAGAGAACATTGCACAGAAATGTTTCAAAATACCTGATTGTTCAGCAATAAAAAGACGACATACTTCAGCTCCCACCCTTTAGATTTGCAAAACCTATTCCCATACGCCAAGAAATACGAGACCAGGATCTTCACATAAACAACAGTGGGCAGAACCATCACTATATCACAGACCAGGAACATCATAAGAAATGATCGAAATTTAAAGAGTCTATTAACTTTAGATTCCCAACAAATCATATTTGAAACAGATAATCTTGAAGAAGTGTGTACAGAAAATAGAGGTACGAACTTTCTTACTTTGATATGATGCTAGTCTTAGTTTTCAATTTTGGGAACCGAAGACGACACTCTCCGCTGCCAGACGGCGCGACAATAATGTTCAGTAAAAACTGTCGTATTCATTATTCTATCACCACCGTTTCCATGTAAACATGTCGGAGAGAAGAGAAATGTCGCGCGTAAAATTCGCTCATTTGGGAGATTTCATGTTTTGTTTTTCTTTCTTTCTTTTTGTAATGTCATGTTTTTGGTAATCATATTTAAGAAACTATTAAAGACATCTCTTAGGTTTCAAAATATCTATTATATTTAATGTGTATTTCATGAAACTGAGACTCTTCCTAATGTTTTCTTAATGCTAATTATCTTATGCCTTTTTATCTCTGCACTACATTGCCTCCTAATTGTTTAAAGTGTTCAGGAAATAATAATATAAACTTCTCAGATGCTTCTGAAGACCACTTTTCTTTCCCTTTTATTGCTGAACAATCTGTGGTATTTTGAAACATTTCTGTGCAATGTTCTCTTTACACATAACTGTTGCATGTTATGTAGGGTAGCGTTTGGAGCAAGCCATACACTCATACCTGTAAATAAGCAACACAATCATCCAAAAGATATCTGTTCAACATTCACCATCCATGTCCCTACGCATATGATATAGAAGACAGTATTAAAGATATTACCTAAAGATTTGCAGTCCGATATAAAATTTACTTAATTTATGTTTCACTGACCTGGAAATATGAGTTCCATGCCCGCAGCCTCTGAACTTCAAAGATTCCTCGTGGGATTATATTGATTTTTATATTCATTACCATAAGTTATTTCCTTGATCAGAATATTTGATTATTTGTGTAAAAATAACTCTGAATGGCAACTCAAGCGATGGCACCCATGAAGTTCATGACGGACACGTGACATAACAGTACATGATTGGTGGGATGAACTTGTCCCTTCTGCGCATGTGCAGGATTAAAAAATGAGCTTAATATTAAAGCCTGGTCTAGAGGTGCATTAAAAGTTGATCCTGGACGCTGCCATTGCGCATGCGCAGTAGAGATCTGGATTAAACTTTAATACTGGATTAACTTTTATGGCACGTGCAGAAGACGCCCATAAAGAATTGATTAATAATATGAATAATTTTTTAATGCCTTGTCTTCAATTATGTAGGTACGTCTGGGATGAAGGGAAGGAAAAGGTGGTCTTCAGAAGCATGAGCTTAATATTTAAGGACGTCTTCTGTAGCGTCCTTAACTCTTAATACCGTATTTAGTTTGATCCTAATCCACCGTGTCCGTACCGAAGACGACACTCCGCTGCCAGACAGCGCGACAATAATGTTCAGTAAAAACTGTCGTACTCACTATTCATCACCACCGTTTTCATGTAAACATGTCGGAGAGAAGAGAAATGTCGCGCGTAAAATTCGCTCATTTGGGAGATTTCATGTTTTGTTTTTCTTTCTTTCTTTTTGTAATGTCATGTTTTTGGTAATTATATTTAAGAAATTATTAGACATCTCTTAGGTTTCAAAATATCTATTATATTTAATGCGTATTTCATGAAACTGAGACTCTTCCTAATGTTTTCATAATGCTAATTATCTTATGCCTTTTTTATCTCTGCACTGCTTTGCCTCCTAATTGTTTAAAGTGTTCTGTAAATAATAATATAAACTCAGATGCTTCTGAAGACCACCTTTTCCTTCCCTTCATCTCATACGTACCTACATGATCGAAGACAAGGCATTAAATTTTTTTTCATATTATTAATCAATTCTTTATCCCTCCCAATGTTCCCAAAATTGAAAACTAAGACTAGCATCATATCAAAGTAAGAAAGTTCGTACCTGTATTTTCTATACACATTTCATTATGTTTCAAATATGATTTGTTTGGAATCTTAAGTTAATGGACTGTCTCTTTAAATTTATATCAATTCTTATGATGTTCCTGGTCTGTGATATAGTGATGGTTCTGCCCACTGTTGTTTATGTGAAGATCCTGGTCTCGTATTTCTTGGCGTATGGGAATAGGTTTTGCAAATCTAAAGGGTGGGAGCTGAAGTATGTCGTCTTTTTATTGCTGAACAATCAGGTATTTTGAAACATTTCTGTGCAATGTTCTCTTCACACATACCTTGCATGTTGTGTAGGGTAGCGTTTGGAGCAAGTCGTGCACTCATACCTGTAAATAAGCAACAAAATCATCCAAAAGATATCAATTCAACATTCACCCTTCATGTCCCAATACATATGATATAGAAGACAGTATTAAAAATATTACCTACAGATTTGCAGTCCGATGTAAAATTTACTTGGATAAATAAACCTTGCAATTTGCATTCAGACACTGCATTGTTAAAAGATTTTTCTGACAACTGATATCCAAAAGGTGATTGTTATAGAAAGTTATAGTCAGTCACTCAAGATGCAGTCTGATCTTCATATGATAATTACGAGGCACAAGTAGGCTTACATATAAGGGAAACGATTATTTATGAAATATTCTATTTTTTCATGATAACGATCTTATATTTTTAGTAGTAAAATGGGTAACGAAACTGCTCTGACAACTATAAAACCAATCTTTATTTTAATGACATTCAAGTACAAAAATTACATTCTTCAAATAATATCCATCGCGCAGTTTCCTCGGACAGCTCTTTGCTGCGCTGAATCGTGTTGGAGGAGGGAAACATGTTTTGTTAAGGATACTGTTCAGGAGGTCCATAGAAAAGTATCATCATCATCCGGAGCTAACGCCGACGGGGGCGCATTGCTGTGTCCACCTTCTGCTACCACCTTTTGGGATCCCTCATGGCAAGTCGCCAGGCAGGGGCCCGGCCCATCTCGAGCTCTTCCTGACAGGTTTGATCGATCTGCCTAAGCCACGACCTCCTAGGTCGTCCCACAGGCCTCCTCCACCCAGGGTTGTCTCTTACAGAGACAACCTGATGGGCAGGATCAGCCTGTGGAAAGCGAGCCAGGTGGCCATATAGCCTGAGTTGGCGATCCCGGATTGTGCAGGTAACAGGTCCTGTGCCAGTCTCATGGTGCAGCCGTTGGTTAGACACATGGTCCCGCCAACAGTACCCCATGATCAGGCGCAAGGACCTATTACAAAAGGCGTCAAGATGAGACTCCAGTGTACTGGATAATGTCCAGGTTTCACTACCGTAGAGCAAAACTGGCATTACCAGGGCCCTGAAAACCCGTAGCTTGGTCCTTCTGCACAGGTACCGGCATCTCCAAATACTCTTGTCGAGAGAGTTCATGACCCCTGCTGCCAGGCCAATCCGTCTGCTGACTTCCTGGTTTGACAGCCCAGAGTTATGAACTGCACTACCAAGGTATGTAAAGCTCTCTGTGACTTCAATGTCCTCGCCGCAAGCACGTACCGACTGAACAGGTTCTCCTGGCAAGTCCCCAAAGTCCTAGATCTTGGTATTGGTCCAGGAGACCTCTAGACCCAAGGGCTTCGCTTCATTACTAAATCCATCGAGGGCCACCACTAAGGTTTCCAAAGACTCAGAATTGCAACATCATCGGCAAAATCAAGGTCTGTAACCTTAATATTACCCAGTGTTGCTCCACAATGACTTTGAACAATAGCTCTGCCTAGTATCCAGTCCATGCAAGTGTTGAAAAGGGTTGGTGCAAGAACACAGCCTTGCCTCACTCCTGAACTGACAGGAAAGAAGCCCGACAGGCCCCCACCACACTTTACAGCACTTTCAGTACCAGTATATAGGTTTGCTATTCAATAATCCTTGTTGGAATTCCTCTCTGTCTCAGGATCTCCCAGAGTGATTCCCGATGTACTGTATCGAACGCCTTCTTGAGGTCGATGTAGGCTGCAAGCAACCCACGTCCGAACTCACGACGGCGCTCTACAATGACTCGAAGCGCAAGGATACGGTCTATTGTGGACTTACCAGGAGTGAATCTAGATTGCTCTGGCCTCTGATGCCTTAGTAGATGGTCTCTGATACGCCTCAGAAGGATGCGGGCAAGAACATTGCCTGGTACACTGAGCAGTCTGATGCCGCGGTGATTGCTGCAGTCCCATCGGTCCCCCTTCCCCTTCCAGAGAGGGATGACCACACCCCTCAACAGGTCAGAGGGAACGGTACCGGACTGCCAAATGGCAGCCAGGAGAGCATGCAATCCCCGCGCCATAGGTTCACCACCAGCCTTTAACAGTTCAGCTGGTATGCCGCAAATACCCACTGCTTTACCACTCTTCAGCTTGGAGATGGCCCAAAAGGAGGGAGGGTCCTCACTAATGGGTGGGTCCAGTAGCGGAATCACGGCACTACCCACATCCAAGTTGACTGTTGGAGGGTCAACCTGATACAACTGCTCAAAATATTCAGCCCAACGGTCCCTCACCGCAACAGGATCTGAGACGATCTGGCCACCCACTAAGCGAACTGCAGTCACCTGTGAAGAGGGCTTGGAGTTCAGTTTTCTCAGGGCTTGGTATGCAGGACGAAGGTCATTTACTAAGAAATGGCCTTCAGTCTCCTCAGCAAGATTCCTAATAAACTGTTCCTTGTCCCTTCTTAACAGAGACCGAGTTCTGTGCACCTGAGAACGGTGCAAATCCCAATCCCCTGCCAGACGAGCCGCACGGCAAGCATCAGTGGCTTCCAGTGTCTCCTGAGAGACTGAATTCTGTCTTGCTCTCGGGCTTTCTCCAATCGATTCTTGGGCTGCATCAAGCGTTTCACGCTTGAAGGTGTCCCACAGAAGTACAGGGTCCGTCAGGTTGTCAAACGCTGTGAACCGATCAGAGATTGTCTCAGCAAACCTCCAAGCACATTCCCTCTCCTTCAGCCTGTCCAGATGAAACACCCTAGGGTGGACATTGGGCCGCAAGGGAGTTTTGAAGTGTACCCGGAGGGTAGCCACAACCAATCTATGGTCAGTACCACAGAACTCAGCACTCCTGTACACCCTGCAGTTCTGGAGAATCCTCCAATGAGTGCTAATGAGAATGTGGTCGATCTCCTTGGTTGCATTACCCGCATCGCTGTACCATGTCCAACGATGTGGGTCTGGGCGCTGGTACCAGGAGCCAGAAATCCTCAATTTCTGGGATCTAGCAAAATCCCGGAAAAGGAGGGAATTCTCGCTGCCGGTATCAACTCCCGAACCATGAGGACCGACTGTCATCTCATAGCCAACTCGATCGCAGCCAGTTACCACACTGAAGTCACCCAGAACAATACGAATATCTCGCCGGGGACAACTGTCTGCCACGGATGCAAGTTTGGCGTAGAACATCTCTTTCACATCAAGTTTACAAACATCGGTAGGAGTGTACACAGCCATAAGAGACATGAAGCCCAAAGACAGCTTCAGTCTCATTACCATTATACGCTCATCGAATGGAGTGACCTCTACCACCGAGGGCTGGAGCTTACTGGAGACAGCTATGGCTACTCTCTGGAGATGGTGACCATCGCTGCGGCCTGACCAGTAATAGGTGTAGCCACCTACACTGGTCGTGCCGCTGCCAGGTCTTCTCACCTCCGAGAGAGCAGCCACCCCCACTCTCAGCCTCCCCAGTTCCCTCAATAGCAGGGGTAACCGATCATCCTGACGTAAAGAGTGGACGTTCCAAGCCCCCACCCTGACTTCCTGCCTGAGGTTAACCCTCGGGTAGTCGCTCTGGGTGGACGCCACCTCTGCCACCCCCGCCGACGCTGCCCCACATAAAAGGCGGCAGGCTGCGGGACCCTTCATCCACCTGTGGAGTTCTCTAGGGCTTTGCCCCACAAGCTTCATATTGGGCTGGCGGCTGCCAGGACGAGGAGCTCCCGTTCCCATTCCGCGCCCCAGCAGCCACCCTCCCAACGGGGCCCGCAGCCCGCCTCTCTCGCTGGGTAGGAGGGACATTACCCCTCCACCCAGCATTTCCAATTAAGTGTAACACTGAAAATTTCATTTTCATAATAAATACTAAGTATGAAAATTCTAAGACGATCGATGTTATTGCCGAAAATAACTCTGAATGGCAATTCAAGCGATGGCACCCATGAAGTTCATGACAGACACGTGACATAACAGTACATGATTGGTGGGATTAACTTATCCCTTCTGTGCATGTGCAGGATTAAAAAATGAGCTTGATATTAAAGCCTGGTATAGAGGTACATTAAAAGTTGATTCTGGACGCTGCCAACGCGCATGCGTACAAGAGATCCGGATTAAACTTTAAAACTGGATTCACTTTTATGGCACGTGCAGAAGACGCCCATAAGTAAGAGTCTCAGTTTCATGAAATACACATTAAATATAATAGATATTTTAAAACCTAAGAGATGTCTAAAATAAGGCCTTTTTTCCGGTGCCAAGAAACTGTCTAACTACACTAGAAAGTGTCGTTTTTTTCATTTGCGACACTTCTCTGGTCCGATCGCGACAGCAACGTTGCCGATGCCCATTCCTAGGAATTGTACTCGAGTTAACGAATCTGATTTTGATTTTGAATTGTATCAATTAACAAATCACTGGTTTACTGATGTAACATTAGGAAATAACAATAATACAAGTTGTTAGTTATCATCAAATTATCAAATTACAAATCAAACGACGGAAAACTATCGAAATCAGTTGAAAATGCGCGGGCCCTAAGCGCCTACCAACAATGGTTTCGAAAGTCACACTTCTTTAAATATTTTGAAAATGACACTGTATATTAATTGATATCAACTACATTCAAAAGGATATATAAGTTAACGTGTGCATATTCAATTATACATACATAATAAGTAAAATGATTATGTAAAACCTAATAGATTTTCATAATATTCTTTTAACCATTCGAACATATTATGTAAATAAAACATGAGATACTTCCCCGTATATTATTCGCCACGGAACACTTTTGGAGGCCTGAATATTGCCTAAGAGTAAAGCATAAATGATCGCATAAAATGTACACATACAAATGATAAACCTGAACCTCGATCTTCTTAGCCGTAGCCCTATTAATACGAAAGCATATAAACCTTAAACTCTATATCGTTATATATGGTAGTAATGTATATTTTGAATATTATATTTCTGCATATATATATGTGTATATACATATATATATATATATATATATATATATATATATATATATATATATATATATATATACATATACATACATAAATGCATATATATGTATATATATATTTATATATATATATGTATATATATATATAAATATATATATATATATATCATATATATATATATATATATATATATATATATATATATATATATATATCATATATATATGCATGTGTGTATACATATGTGTTTAAGTATATATATGTGCGTGTATACTGTATATATAAGTATGTATGTATGTACACATTTCTGTATGTATATATAAATATATATACATAGAAGCACACATACACGCGCGCGCGCGCGCCCGTAAATACTTTTAAACTAGTACTTAGTGCAACGGTGGATTAGGATTAAACTCAAAACGGTATTAAGAGTTAAGGACGCTACAGAAGACGACCTTAGTGCTGGAATTAATTTAGGCGTTGAGACAGGTAGGTTATTTTCACATGGGTCTTGCTCAAACCTAGAATTCACGATCACTCCTCCAGTAACCATTCACGCACACACACAAACACGCGCGCTATTGCGTGTGCGTGTTTAGACCCGGATCATCCTGTCGGCTAGTATAGGCTGCAGCCGAGGGACCCTGACGCTTTACATATATATATATATATATATATATATATATATATATATATATATATATATTTTTTTTTTTTTTATTCATTTTTCCTTTCTTTCTTTCTTTCTTTATTGGATGAGGATATTTTACTGGTATTATAATGGTGCTTCTTAATGAATATTTTCAAAAACAAAAGATATTTATTTCTTTTACCTTCCGAGTCCAGCAGAACCGTTACACACAAAAAAATATGCTGAACTACATGTATAAAGGTAAAATAACGTTGAATTAGAAGACTTTTTATGAGAAACGACATCAAAATGCTAATGAACACTAGCATCTACAGCAAAATCACATGGCTCACAGAACTGGCAGACATCCCACAGGAGTACTACTCGTTCTGTGAATGAAAGGATCGGAATTGTTTTTAGTCATTAATCGATCAAAGTGAGGAGCCTGACAGGTCTACTGCGTGCCGCCATTTTTATCGTCTCCAGCGAGGAAAGGGAACTGGATGGCAGGCTTCCTTCAAATTTCCGGGCATAGTGTCGGCAATCCGTGTTCAAGGCTATTTTTAGTTTAGAATCTTTATGAATTGCGGCAACTTTAGTACCTCTGATGGAACAGTTCTCTTTACTTTGACTTCTCCACTGAAAATGTTCGTTACTCCAAAGTAACTTTGGGTGGCTCCATTCACATCTTACAGCCAGATGACTTTCACAAAGGTATGCAATATACCTGACTGTCACGGTCTGTAATTGGTATTTTATCAGTATGTTGCTACAGCTATTCGTCCGGACTCAGGAGTTGGAACCAAAAGATTAAAATCAAATGCTTTACTAAGGGTTACGACCCACATATACTGTAAGAGCAATCTATTCAGTTGGAAATAACAAAGTTAAAACTAGAAGATATTGATTATGAAGAAAAGATATTGACGGAAGTTATGTATAAGGATTTGGAGGGTCCAGTATACCTGAAAATGGAGAAGTTGGTTATACAACTGCTAAGGAGAAAAGTGATGTCATCCAGTGACATCAGAACTTTGGAATCTCAGTGCTAACAAAGCGCATACTTCAATATACCGGTCAGGTATATTGATGTTTGCGTTTTGTTAGCACTGAGTAAACTCGTTACGATACTAAAACAATATAAAACAAAAGACCTGAGACTTCCAGACAATAATCTTGGTCCATCATGCATCACGGGTATTTGCGGCGCATTGAGTCACTGAAGAGCGCCGTCGTGAGTTTGGTCATGGGCTGCTTGCAGCCTACATCAACCTCAAAAAGTGTTTGTTTGGCTTTGTGCATTGTGAATCGCAACCGGAGATCCTGTGACTGAGGACAATTCCATCAAGGATCATTGGATTAATAACAAGCCTAGTCCTAGTACCGAAAGTGCTGTGAAGTGTGATGAGGGGGCTATCTAGCTTCATTTCTATTAGTTTAGGATTTAGGCAATACTTGCATGGACTGGATACTGGGGAGAGCAAAGTCATTGTGAAGCAACTCTGGGCAATAATCAGATTACGGACCATGACTTTGCTGACCATATTAGTGTTCTGAGTCTCTGGCGGTTCTAGATACATTTAGCAATGAAGCGATGCCTTTGGGGACAAGAACAAGATCTAGGACTGTGGGAGACTGCTAGAAGAACTTTTTCAATCGGTGCGTGCTAGCGGCTTGGTAGCAGCAGTCATAGGAAACGTCGGAAACTATACAGAAGGACCAAATTATGTCTTCAAGACCCTGACATTGCCAGTTTTATTCTATGGTGATGAAGCGCTATCCAATGCCTTGGGATCTTGCCTTGATGCCTCTTGTAACAGGACCTAGTGCTAGAGTATGAGGTTCAATTGGCAGGATCATGTGTCCAACCGATGTGGCCTGGGAATATCGACATGGTAAAATGGGAACATGTTACACATCATGCAACCGTATATTACCCAAGTTGATCTACCTTTGCCTTTGTGTTTATGTAACAGTGTTCTGTGATGTATTCTATGATTAAAATAGTTTTACATTGTAAAATTAGGATATAGCATGAGTATATCATCCAATGTATCAGACGAAATTAAGGAATCACATAGTTCTTTATACCTCATGTCAGGTGGTCTAAAAGGCTATATCACATGACACTCCAAGATATAATGCTCAAACGTTCGCATATTTTCCTCGTTAAACAGTCTACATCTAGATTCATCTGCACTTCTTGCACCTTGCAGTTGCCAGTACATTCTATAACCTAAGCTTATTCTGGCAATAACCACGTCACATTGTCTGCTTTTACTTCGGCGCCTCCCATAGGAGGGCTTACTATCTCTATACTGAATGTAGTGCCTTATGCTACAGCTTTCAGGCCTTTTTGAGCTCGTCAGATCTATCAGTTCTTCCTTATGAGAACTTTTTAATATGTGTGCAACCCTAACAAGAGGCATCCCAAGATCTATATTCACAATATCTTTGCTGCAAGCTTCTTTCGATAATTTGTCTACGTGGTCGTGCTTGCGCATACCAACACGAGATGGTATTCACACAGGGAGCGTTGGTGTGAAATTTGGGGGCTTCGTCCCGTAGACTTACACCGTCCGAGACGCCTCAGGAACACGTGCGCGCGGCCTCTTCTCTCGCGTCCCGGCCTCCGAGTGTAATGTTCACTAGAATGGAGAACGATGATATTTCTGACCGGAATTTTACGTTGTAAAACCCCATTATATCGATAGAACTACATATACCGTATGTTACCCATATTAAAAATATGCATAAAAAAATGCGATATTTCTGTACGCTACAATTTTATGCGTAGCACACGCTTTTTTGTCCGAAATAAACGTAGTATGGCACATATTGTACCTGAATAGTAGATCTATTCAATGATACAATTCGTTTTTGCATTTTTTATGTGCTTCTTGTAAGTGTCCTATATATCAAAAAAAAAAAAAAAAAAAAAAACTTTTTGGTGCTCTAAAAGTCATCTACATAAAATATTCACCAGAAAACTAGGTCGAAATCGAAAAGTGTGCATTCACCATACAAAAGATGAAAGATTGTTCTATTCAAGAAATGAAACAAGAATGATTTTTTTCTTTTTAATTTTGGAACAATTATGTCGAAAGTATACATATTTCGGTTTCGACCGCTCTACCAAACGTAAATTTAGTCGTATATAAACATATCAATAGCTCATTTTATAGGAAAATAAAATATCTAAGGAATGTGTTCGACTTTGCCCTCTGCTTCTTGTAAAAGTGACATATTATAAAGAGTAGGTAAAATATCCCTCCCGCACAAAACAAAACAAAAAAAAAAAAAAAAAAGTGAAATCGAAAAAAGTCACACATTCCGTAAACATTGGATGTATCTGTTAAGAAAAATCAGAATTCCACTTTATTTTTGTTATTTTCGCCGTTTGGTCAAATTTCATTTCTTTTTTTGCTTTTTTACTATAACTCAAAACGTACGAATATGCATGAAATATCCGAAGTAAGAGGAATGCATCTGGCAACTCGATTGAAGTTAACCGTCTGCTCGATTCTTGTCGCGCAAGAAGTGTCACGTTCCCCGTCTTCCCGCGGTCCAACTACGGCCCGCGGGCCACATCCGGCCCTTTGTGCGTCCCTGTCCGGCCCGCGAGAGGCCTGACAGGGACTAAATATATAATTTATTAAAATATTTTTTAAAGTACATAATTTATCAAACATATGATTTATTAAATATATAATTTATTAAATATATAATTTATTAAGTATATATTTATTGAATATATATATTTATTAGATATATATATTTATTAGATATATATATTTATTACATATATATATATATATATATATATATATATATATATATATATATATATATATATATATTGATTGAATATATGTTTATTAAATATAAATATTTATTAAATATATAATTTATTAAATATAATGCATTATATATATAATTTAGTGCATTTTACAGTGGCACAATTCAGGTTTCTCATGTGGCCTCTTGTAAAAATTAATTGCCCACCCCTGGACTAGATGCTTAAACACTTTTTAAACGATAATTTATAGGTAGGGAGAATTTATTTTCATGTCAACTATATTAATATAAACCACAAGATGATATACTGTATTACTCACGAGGCTGAAAAGGTCAGGTATAGTTTGTTTACACAAAAAATATTTCAATTAGTTATCAGGAATATAAAGGGACCGCGTATATGCGATCCCTTTATATTCCTGATCCCTGTAGTATGTACATGTAAACAAACATTATGCAATCCGTACTACATAAGTGCATCAATAGTTACACAATAATCAAAATGTGGAAATGGAAGATTTGGTGAAGCAGAGATAGAAAAATACTGTAAATAGAACTCTACGTGGAGAATCGTGAGTGTCTTCATTTAACCTAATACATGTTAAACAACACATCTTTCAAATAAACTGCCGAAGGTACTGTATGACAGCGAAGCATGTATCTAGACTTTCTCACCTACATTGTAAGGGATGTTACCAATAATGCTTTATGAATGTGATAAAAGTTGTCTAAATCATGGGTGATATAATTTTGAGGAGATTGGTTTAACATATCCATTTGTAACCTGTAGTAATAGTGAAAATGTCCTGTGTTAACTAGAGGGTTGTCTTGAGTTGTCATTTTTGATAATTGTTACTAAGAGCAACGCACCATGCAGAGATGACATCCCAAAACCAGGATATCATGCAAATGCAAACACCCAACCTAACCTGTCCTATATTTTATTTATTCCCTAGATGGGAGGGCAATCCCCATTGTACCCCACATTTATGATCACTTCATGCCAATCTATAGAAAACAGACATTAAGAAGTCTGTCTGTATGAGGGTGTTGTGGACTTAATCTCTAAGTAGTGATATACTGCAGACATTTCCTTCAATTACTGATAGATATGAGGCCATTGCAGCGTAATCTATGTTGTTTCTAATATTGTTTCTTATGCTCCATAAGATGGCATTGTCCATTTCCCTTATCTCCATGCATCACTTTTGGTAACCTATACTGTCCTTTTTATTTACAATTTTAACTTTCAAATTATTTTGTTAATTAAGTACTGTATTGGAGAAGTTATATAGCCTGTCATTGATAAGGGTGATAAGGGAATAGCAGGGGAAAATCTATCTGCAATCAGCCTCTCCTAGTCATTGGTTGTTCTGAAGATTTTGTGCTAACTAGTAATCTTATTGAATATTGTAAGTGTGGCATATTTTAGATCTAGATTAACATATCCATCTTGAATGCAGCTAAATGAATTTTCTGTGGTAACTCTCCCATCCTTTTTTGATGAATATTCTCTTTATTATGAATTAAAGAGCAATACTTGGTTAATAACAGCTTTTTTATGTATATGTCTGGGTAGGTATTGAACCATCCAAAATTGTGTTTGTCAAAAGAGAAAGCTAGGGTCATTTTGCAATTTTCTGTTATATATGATTTTATTTCCCCAGATGAAAATTTTATTACTTAATCAGTTTAAAAGTTCAAATGTTCAAATAATAATATGTGCTTGTAACAGAATTTGGAGGTATATCCTGCAAAAAAATTATACTGTAATTAATCCTTTTTTTATATAGATATTTTATTTAGTAACACATATCCAAGGAAATCTAGCATACTTTGAATGTACTTAGAATACAGTATTCTGACACCAAAATAGATTGGTGGCCATTACTTTATTGAAATGATAATTAGAATAGTATATCAAATTTAAATCTTATCTAGTTATAAGGAAACACTTTATAGTATGATAGACGTTGATTTATACAGTCTCTACACTTAGAATCTCAACATTCTTTGGAGATGTGGTAATGTATTCCCAGAGAATAATCATAATCATTGATGCACATTATCTTTCATCTGATTTTTAATCCTCCTTATTTTGCTTTTCAGGGAGGAAGGCAGTAGAGAGTACCAAAGATATGAAACATAGAATAACTGAGCTTTATTATGTGAAATTTCAAGGTGGAGCTTGAAATGATATGTTGGACACCAAGGAAAACTGCTGTTTTGTGCTCGGTTATGCTGAACCAAAGATGTGTGATAATCAACAGGAGACAATTATGGAATCCTTATTTTCTTCCCAGAAGATTAATAAGTGAAGAAAAAAAGAGAAAAATCTTAGAAGAACGAAAGAAGATGAGGGAAGAATTCCAGGTAAAAGAAGCACAGTGGGAGAGCCTGGTGGACAGAAGCCTATTGTTAGATAAAGATGTGAAGATTTACGAGGAACATAAAGC
>NC_091560.1:15943549-15946049 GCF_042767895.1 Penaeus vannamei
CCTGACCTGACTGCCTCGCGCACCGACCAGGACGACGTGGAGGCCAACCTGCTGTGGTCGGCCGGCGTCCACCTGCAGCCGGCGACCTTCACGCTCACCGTCTACTGCGCTCAAAACCTCCCAAGAAGTAAGTCTTACAATTGGTGTTAGAGTTTCCTTTAAAATATTCAGGTCATCTACGTAATTGTGGCAATTAAGCTGCAGTGTAACTACCTGCTTATCTACCACGTTTACACACTCTAAGAAGCCCTTCCGCCTCTCCACAGTGGATGCGGGGACGATGCAGACGCTGAAGGAGGTGCTGGGGATCGGGAAGGCTTCCAAGGAGCTGGTGGATCCTTACCTCCTGGCCTCCTACGCCGGCCGGGAAGTCCAGACCAAGATCATGTACACGAACGAGAATCCGGAGTTTCGGCAGGACCTCCACATGGGCTTCCTGTTCCCGTCCATGTGCAACGTCATTCGCGTGACGCTCAAGGACTGGTGGGTCGAGCTCTCCCGCGCCTCCCCTCTCCTTCTAAATGTCACTCTGTCTGTCTGTCTGTCTCTTTCTTTCTTTCTTTCTTTCTTTCTTTCTTTCTCTCTCTCTCTCTCTCTCTCTCTCTCTCTCTCTCTGTCTCTCTCTCTCTCTCCCCCCCCCTCTCTCTCTCTCTCTCTCTCTCTCTCTCTCTCTCTCTCCCTCTCTTCTCTCCCGTACGTCAAATCACCTCCGTTGTTGTCAGTGATAAAATTCTTGACGCCTTCTGTTTCCCCTTTCCATGATAAGTTTAAATTCCACCCTTTCCATTCTGCCGAAGTGACACCGTGCTCCCTCTCCCCCCCAGGGACCGCGTGGGCGAGGACGACACGATCGGGACGGCCGTCATCCCCGTGTCCGCGATCTCCGCCCCGGGCGAGGACGGTAAGGGTCTCCTCTGGCTGCCTGGTCGCCGCCATGCATGCCTGATTTATGTACATGCAGGGATACATATGTTTGTACACACACACACATCTATATCTATATGTTTACGCATATATATATATATATATATATATATATATATATATATATATATATATATATATATATATATATATGTATGTATGTATGTATATTTGTATATATATATGAATATATATATTTGTTTATTTATTTATTAATTTATCTACATTTATATATGCATGTATGTGTGTTTGTATTCCTTTTTAAATCTGTCTCAAACAGTTTAGTCTTGTGTGAATATGATAACATTATATAGGTTACTTCAAAATGCTAATTATATTCATATAAAATGTGAATATATAGATACTGCGAAAGAAATATTATTCAGACGATTAAATTAATGCTTTTTTCTGAGATTACATTTATTTGAAGATAAATGTTATTCATCCAATATTTACAATACTTGTATCAAAAGCTCCTCCCTCTGGTGCATAACGAACCCCGCTTGCAACGCCGCTAACCCGCGCCCTTCCCTCGCCAGGCTTCCTGCCGACGTTCGGGCCGGCCTGGGTGAACGTGTACGGAGCGCGCCGCGAGTGGGAGCTGCTCGAGGGAGACAAGAGCGAGAGCATGAACGTGGGCGTGGAGGAAGGCTGCGCCTACCGAGGGCGCGTCCTCCTGGCCCTGCACACGCACGTGGGGTCGTATCCGCCCGCGCCCTCGACCGCCATCGATAACGACGCCTTCAACGCCGTCAGGGTAAGTGCAGGGCCCTGGACCAAGAGAGAGGGTCCCGAGGATCTTGACTGGAAGGACAATCGTATCTGAAAATGCAAGAGAAGCGAAGTGCATAAGCAATAGGAAGCAGTTAATACTAACAGAAATCGATAAAAGAATAAATATAATGATAAGCAATAACCCGATTGCGTCGTCTCCAGAGGTACCGGGGAACGAGGAGGTTCATGCTGATGTGCCAGCTGGCGGGGGCGTGGCTCCTGGAGGAGGCGGGGAGGCCCCTAGAGATCGAGGTGTCCATCGGCAACTTCGGAAACAAGCTTGAGAACACCATGCTGCCTTCGCCCTCGTCCACTCACCCTGCAAACCCGGTGTTCGACGGCTGCAAGTAAGAAGCATAAGCGGACTGATATCAAAAGAAATTCATCTGTAGATATTAGATATATATATATATATATTTTTTTTTTACCGTATCTGTCTATCTACGTCTAAACTACAAATGTATTGTCGATATTCCAATACGTAATTCAGAAGCTTCGCATCGTGCCCCCCCTTTGTTATAAAGGAATAAAACTTTTTTATTTTTTTACTACATCACTCTTCTTCCGTATAGGTATTACTTCCTGCCGTGGGGCGACGCCTTGCCGTTGGTGACCGTTCACTGCGACTGGGAGGATGTCACGCACCGACTTCACAGCGTCAACCACGTCACCGCGATTGCATCGGTTAGTGATCGCTGGGGGCGAGGGAGGCTTTTGCGTTGTCTTCATCGTCTATGTGCTTTTGGAGGAGTAATGATACAACTAAGTTCCTCAAAACGATGAATACAGATCTGCAATACGT
>NC_091560.1:15951049-15956049 GCF_042767895.1 Penaeus vannamei
CCAGCTCCGCGCGCACGTGTACCAGGCACGTGACCTGCCGGCGGGAGACAAGACGGGGCTCTCGGGTGAGGAGAAATGCGTCTGCCTTGACGGATGAAATGTGTTGTCTAATTGACTTTGTTCCATATATTACAGTATATATATTATCATATTGATATTATATCATTATCATAATGTAAATAATATCTGATCCAAGGCAGCTTGTGTGGACTGGTTGTTAATGAATTATTACAATTATTAACAAATATAATTATGATAACTTTGGAAAATAAGCCTGGACTTCCTGTATGCACGTTCCCTGGCAGTACGAGAAAAAGGTCTAACAAACATATCATTCGATATTAAGAACACGAACAGCGCCAGCATTAGTGAAAAAGCTCGAATCCCAGACGCCATTTCATTCCATTTCGTCGAGTTTCAAGCTCACCCTTCCCTCGCCCCTCAGACCCCTACGCCGTGGTGAGCTTCTGCGCAGGGACGCAGCAGACGGAGAAACAGAAGGCGACGCTGTGTCCAACGTGGGACCAAACGCTCATCTTCGACGACGTGCAGCTGGCGGGCCCCGTGCTCACCACCCGCACGCAGGCGCCGCAGGTGGTCGTCGAGGTCTTCGACTGGGATGCCAGGGTGAGACGTCATAATCAGACTTATCACTTATTGTTGTTATCGATATTGATGTTAATGATCATTGTAATCATTATTTCAAGAACTGATTATTTCGTTTGTCTATCTATACATTCATAGATTTTATCTCATTTGTTAATATTTTACCAGTTCATGTCATGCCGACTTTAAGGTAATTGAAATAGCCGAACTTTAACTAAACGATCTGCTCGAATAATCCACGATGAACATGCAGCACATCTGAACGCATTTCTCAGCCTTTTGAAAATGCAAAACAAGGTAGTGTTGGAAACAAAATACATATCCATTTTCTGGTGCACTGAGGCCTCTCTTTCGTCCCCGTCTCCCCCAGGGCGCCCCCGAATTCCTTGGGCGTGTGTTCTGCTCTCCTACCATGGTCGAGTTGGGCGAGGCGTACCAGGCGCTACCTCTGGAGTGGTACCCGCTCTCGCGAGGGAAGGACAAGCAAGGTGCGGCAACAGATGTGCATTTCGAGGAGAGAGTTGCTAGTCTGGATGGATCTGATGAGTGCACAGTGAGATTTTATGAATGACATGTCCTGTTTTTTTTTGTGAATGAAGTTTTATGAATGGGATATCTCTGGAATTCATAATATTCATAATGATGGATGGCATTAATTAGGAATGGATATACGGAGGCAATGTGAGATTTTATGAAAGCCGTGTACTCTAGTTTGTGACTGAAGGTATACTGAGATTTCGTGAATGGAATGTAGAGTGCATGAGGTAACAGGGTCACACGAAAGGTAAGAATTTAGAGATGTAGATAAATGTTTACGTAACAAAATATTTACAATGGAGGGTAGACTACCAGAAGAAAAAGAAGAAAAAGAAAAGAGTGAAGAAGAAAAAGGAAGACAAAGTATAAATAACCCACAATAGTAGTTAATAGTATACAAACTATGTAAACAGTCCTTGATGATCTCGGCAGGTGAGCTCCTGGCGTCCTTCGAGCTCCTCCCGAAGGACGCGGCGGAGGAGCTGCCCATTCTCCCCCCGACGCGCGGAGACCTCTACATGGTCCCCTTCGGCGTGAGGCCCCTCCTGCAGAAGACCAGGGTTGAGGTATGCAAAGGCTGCAGTGGAATAGAAGGGTTTCAGGGGGATTTTCAAGAATCTTTATTATTATTCATTCATTTATTTATGTCTTTATATTTTTTACACCCATGGTAGTGTTGCAAAGTGAAATTGTCGCAGGTTACGTTGTGAATTCACATTATAGAACTTTGGTAGGGTTTTGCAGTTATACTACTGCTTATATCCCACGAAACGTAATGCATTTCTCACTTTCTCTTTTTCCACTTTCTCTATCTCCATCCTCTCCTTTGCTTCCACTTCCGCCTTCTCTTCCATCTTCTTTTCTTCCACTCCATACCCTCCTCATCTCCTCCCCCACCTCTTCCTTTACTTCTACTCCACTTCCTCCTCCGCCTCCATCTCCCTTGCTTCCACCCTCCCCCTCCTGCTGCGCCCCCGCCGCCGCCCACAGGTGCTGTGCTGGGGCGTCCGCAACATGGCCACCTTCGAGCTGCAGTCCGTGACGCGTCCGTCGATCGAGTTCGAGTGCGGCGGCGAGAGGGTCACGTCGCCCATCATGGCCAACCTCAGAGTCAACCCCAACTTCGACAAGCCTCACCTGGTCTTTGATGTGGTGAGTCTCTACGAGTATGAGTATTATCATCATTATCCTCGTCATTATTATACTTTGGATATCTACATGTGATTAGTCGTTTTTATTTGCATGGCCTCAGAGAACAGTGAAACACGAGCGTAGAAACAGAAATAGGTGCAAGTTGTAAAATATTATCTAAAGAACGTGTCTCTAGATATCCTTACAGTTCTGTTATGAGGCTGATACCGTATCACATCAAAATAGAGTAAATGTTGGTTTTACATTTACAAGGAAGGCAGTATTTCCGAAATCTACCTACTGAGTGCCACGTGAAAACCCTTCCTCCGTTACTTTCCTTTTCATTTAGTTCTAAAAAGAGTGCCACAAATCTGACCAGTTTCCGTGTCCCAAGGAACTCCCCAAAGAGGACCTGTACATGCCGCCGCTGACCCTGCGCGTGGTCGACCACCGGGCCTTCGGAAGCAAGCCCGTCGTGGCCACCGCCGTGGTGTCCGACCTTCACCAGTACACCGTGGAGCCCAAATCAGCAAGGTGGGAGACCCCTAGGACCTTTGGCAGTGACCTTTGACCTCGTTGTGCGCTGGTGCATTTTAACCATCTGTGTAATTGACATAATGACCTTCCAGCCTTGTCTGATGACCTTTGCCTCTGACCTTTTAGTGTGGAGTGTGTTTTGACCCCGCGGAGAAGGACACAGACCATTTGACCTTGATGTGAGTGTGTGTATTAGAGAGAGAGAGAGAGAGAGAGAGAGAGAGAGAGAGAGAGAGAGAGAGAGAGAGAGAGAGAGAGAGAGAGAGAGAGAGAGAGAGAGGACTTGAGACCAGGGACTTTGGCCAAAAGCAGTTTAGTTTCACCACCTATGACACAATAACACTTAAATCATGCTTTTTTGCTTCTCATTTATACTTAGCCTACCAGTATAGCTGAGTATGCACTGGTATATCTAGAAGTGCGCATGAGATGTGCGTGATGCGCCTGCATGAATGTACACATTGCCTCAGCAAAGTGCTCTTATCTGTAAGCACAGTGTGTCTGTTGTAAATAAATCAAATAATTCAGGCACTGCACGAGTGAACGTGACCAGTAAGTGTCAAATGAGTATCTTGCATAGACAAGAGCTGCATGAATGATGATATCAGAGGTGAGAATGCTACAGGCGGAGAGAAATATTACAAATCATTCCAAATTGTTGCAAAATGCATTCCTCAAAATAGTTTACAGATATGGTTCATGTGCGGTACAGGTGTGTCGTGTTTGCAGATGCGTGACTGAGCTGTATTCACGAGCGTATGACCTGCGCGTTAAAGGTTGCGAGAGCGCTGCAAGTCGTGAAAGCATACCCAGCAGAGCCAGGCGATGCTGTTCTTAAGAGTTTTGTTTTGTTCTTTTATCGTTATACTTTCAGCAATGCATGTCATGATGACTAGACTTATTTCTAGTGTTGAGAATAACTTGTCTGAGCGTTGTCTCTTCCATTCGTCTCCAGGAAGAAGCGGAAGGGAAAAAGGGTCCCTTCGCATCTCAGGTATTTCCTCACACCTGTTCGTTCTGCCTCGCTGCCTCCTCGCGCGACACTCTCATAACTCCTGCTTGCTTGTTGATGTTATTATTGTGATGATAATGGCAATAGTGATAAGAAAAACAATTATCAATAGTTCATTATCATTGTTGTTAGTAGTAGTAGTATCATCATTTTTATTATTACTATTATTATTAGTATTGCTGTTATCATGATCAGTATGTCATCAACTGTGTCATCCTCATCGTCGTCGTCGTTATCGCCAACGCCATAGTCGTCATCATCATCCTGATCATACTCATCACCTCCTCCTCCTCCTCCACTTCATCATCTTCGTCACCATCTTCATCCTTATTATCACAAAAGCCCGCGAATTATGAGAGTGTTGCATAGAGGTTATATTCCGCTTTTTCCTCAGCCAAACATGCCTGATTACCTAATGAGCAATTGTCTGATTCCAATGCCCGTGACGCAGGGAGTGAACTCACAGCTTCGTCTGTCCCCGGTGCCCTTTGGACCTGCTGTCCGTCTCCTTCGTGGCCTGTGGTTTACCTCTTATCTTACTAGTATCCCCTGTACTGTACTTTATCCCTGCAATTTTCTGTTATCTTTGGCGTTCGTGATGTATGTTCGTCTAAAGCAACTGTACAACCAATATACATCTGGTGAAGATAAGGATCATTTCTTTTCATTCTTGTTCTAATATTTCTGGATTTTCTGGTTACAAACCGAATCTATACGATGCAGAATACTAAAGGCTAAATTTTCCGGTCTTATTTATGCCGCTCATGGTTTTGGGAGCTGATAAGGTCTCACAAAAAATAGATAACTATATCCTAAGCCTTATCACGAACTGACAAAAATAATAAAACAAAATAAATACAGGAGAAAGCGCATCAAACATAGCGCTTCCACGAAAAAGCATCATCTAAAATCCTGTAGAATGCACTCTTCATAACATTAAATCGTACTTATTATCATACTTATCACTATCTCTTTGCGTAACATAGCACCTTCCTCGGAGAGCTCGGGCCTGAAGGATATTAGGGTCTCTTTATAAGGCTCATCACTGCTTTTATCTGTGATTCGTACAGGAGAATGGATCATTGAGGCACGTGGTTTAACATCCTTTATGGTGGTTGGGTTTGTGTCTTCTGTCACCGTAATATTAGGTCCACAGGTCCTGTTACGACATGTGCTG
>NC_091560.1:15961049-15971049 GCF_042767895.1 Penaeus vannamei
ATATATATGCACACACACATACACACACACACACACACACACACAAATATATATATATATATATATATATATATATATATATATATATATATATATATATATATATATATATATATATATATATATATATATATATATATATATATATATATTTACATATATGCATATATACACATACTGTGTATTAATACATATACAGGTGTATGTTGTAGTAGAGGCAAAATTTAAGAAAGTAGGGAATAAGCATGTGAGAAAGTGAGTAAAGCAATGAATTGACATAAATATCCGTGCTTAAATCGGGCAGAAATGCCTTCAAAGTCCGTCGGCGACAGACATTTCACGCCAGCGCTTGCCTGCAGGAGCGGCTCCAACGCCTGGAGGGACGCGGAGACTCCGTTCGAAGTGCTGGCGGGCGTCGTCAAGCTGAGGAACCTCGAGGCGCCCGTGTGGCACGCTCAGCCCCCCGCCATCGCCGTCGCCGGGAACAATTACGCTCTCACGGAGTTCGGTGAGTTGAATCTAAAGCGTTCTTCCTGATAGTGCTTTGGCACTCTGTGGCCCGGCAATTAAACTGATCGCTTTTGGGCCACTCATCCCGTTTCAGCCATGAAGGAAGTTGAAAATTCTGGTTTGTAATCTTCACTACATTTACCTAGACAGATATTATACCGCTCCCAAACTCCCTTTTCATTAACGAAACCTTCACCATTGTCTCTGTCGTTTGAATCTCCTGCCCTACGATTCTTCCCTGCTGGAGCCCCTGCCTTTGCCTCCGCCAGCAAAAGGTGAAATGAATGCTTGTCTTCCCAGAGTCCCCTGACGCGTCGCTGCCATCAACCGTGGGTCCTCCGAAGGAGCGTCTGGCCCTCTACATTCTGCACAAGCACTTCGCGCTGGTGCCCGAACACGTGGAGTCCCGCGCCCTCATGCATCCTGCTCGGCCCGGCGTTCCTCAGGGGCAGCTGCGCCTGTGGGTCGACCTCTTCCCTGCCTCCGCGCAACCGCTGCCTCCGCCCGTGGACATCACGCCACGGCGCCCTCGCAAGTAAGTTCTGACGAATGTGAGGAGAACCCAGTGTGCAATGTCGCATGTCTTGTTCTTGTTTCGGGCCTTTTCGTAGAGGCTGGATGTGAAAGTATAGTAGAGGATAACATCATTTCCATCCATGATCTGTGAATCATTCTGAGGATGAAACAGAAATTAATAACTACTGGCCCTTACAGATATAAGTTGCGAGTAGTCGTGTACAATGTGTTCGACGCGCCGCTTCAGGAGACCAGCTTAGTCGGAAGGGAAAAGATGAGCGACGTGTACGTGAAGGGCTGGCTGCAGGGAACCAAGAACGTGCAGAAGACAGACATCCACTACAGGTATGTTTAACTTCCTACTTTGTTGCTCTAAACGCACACAAATATGATTAAGACCAAATTGGACATGTAACCGAACTGGGATAGTGGCCACGAATGCTAACGAGGCGCGCTCCAGGTGCATGGACGGAGAGGCGAACTTCAACTGGCGCTTCGTCTACGAGCTGGACATGATGGAGGCGGAGCAGATGATGGTGGTGGAGCACAAGGAGCACCCGTGGAGCCTCCACACCACGCAGGAGAGGCGGCCCCCGCAGCTCACGCTCCAGCTCTGGGATAACGACCTGATCCTCAGGGATGACTATCTGAGTAAGCAGTCATTTTATGGAAAAGATAATAGTGGAATGATAGTAAATATGATAATATGTGATTGTAAATGTCATTCTTATTTCTGCTCATATTACTGATTATATTAATATTGCCATTAACAGTGATAGCAGTAGTAACGATGATAACATTGTTGTTAAAATAGTAACGATAACAATAATAGTAGTGATAGTGATGGTAGTGATAACGATGATGATAATACTGATTAAAGTCAGCAGTAGCAATGATCCGCATGACCTAAAGCCTAAGCCCCGCCCCTCTGCCCGGCCCCGCAGGCGAGATGACCCTCGACCTGTGCCGCATGCCCAAGCCCGCCAAGCGCGTGGGTGCCGTCGGGCCCGAGCAGGTGCCGCAGATGCAGGGCGACGGCGATGCCAACAGCGTGGCCATCACGCTGCTCGACGACCACTCGACCGCCGTCAACCTGTTCGAGGCCAAGCGCCTTTACGGCTTCTTCCCCTTCGTCAGGGTCAGCGAGGGCATCACCGAGATCGCGGTGAGGAGGCGCTCACTCGATGAACCATACGCGCACATGCATACGCACACGCTCACGACACTTACACACCACACGCACAAGCACACAGCCACACGCATATGTATGTATACATACATACATTTTTTTACCGGGTGAAACACTATATATATAGCTTTATTTCAACAT
This sequence comes from Penaeus vannamei, assembly GCF_042767895.1. Taxonomy (NCBI): domain Eukaryota; kingdom Metazoa; phylum Arthropoda; class Malacostraca; order Decapoda; family Penaeidae; genus Penaeus; species Penaeus vannamei. The sequence continues at coordinate 15,963,406 of NC_091560.1, forward strand.
ATAAACAGAAAACAGCGGCCACTGGGGAGCAGCTAATTTCACTCAGGTGCAGGACAAGGCCCTTGTAGGGGGAGGGACCCATGATGGAGCCCTTTTCCCACTGCCAGGATGTTGACCCCTTGGGCTGGTAGCAACGCTGTTCATATGTTCACTTAAAACAGAACGCAACGATGTAGTTCAAGTAAAAATAAGGAAAGAAAGAAATTTATGTATATTGCTTAGCTTAAATATCGGCCAGTTTATTTCTTTTATTTTGTCTTATTTTAGACGCCATTTCTGTTTTCACGCCCGTCAGTTTCATCTTACTTATTCAGATTCATTTATCCATGATAACTTGGTATTTTCCTGAGTGATGCGACAGATCTTTCTAACTTCCTCTTGCAGGGTAAGATTGAGATGGAGTTGGAGGTGCTGACGGAGGAGGAGTCGAAGACGAGGCCAGCGGGCATGGGTCGAGACGAACCCAACATGAACCCCAAGTTGCCAGAACCCAAGTGAGTTTTGTTCTCTCTCTCTCTCTCTGTCCTCCCTCCCCCCTCTCTCTTTCTTTCTCTCTCTCTCTGAATATGTCTGCGCACGTGTGATTCACTCTCACTCTGTGTTTCTCTCTCTCTCTCTCTCTCTCTCTCTCTCTCTCTCTCTCTCTCTCTCTCTCTCTCTCTCTCTCTCTCTCTCTCTCTCTCTCTCTCTCTCTCTCTCTCTCTCTTTCTTTCTTTCTCTCTCTCTCTTTTCTTTCTTCTCTTCTATCCCTTTCTTTCTTATACTTGGATTCCATAATATTCGAATAATGACGGATTTTTCTGTAAGTGAATTACTGTAGTGCAATGCAACAACGAATTCATCATATGACTACTTCTTGGGAGCAGCGTAATGAAGCGTTAAATTTTGAATCCTGAAAAAGACTATCGGGTATTTGGTACACCGTTAACTGAAAAAAACATCTTTGTAGCAAGCAAGTAACCATTTACTGACGCCATGAAACGCAGAATGAATAATCTCATCTGAATTTCCCTTGCCCAGCCGCCCCGCCACCTCCTTCCTGTGGATCACCTCGCCTTGGAAGTCGTTCAGACACGTCGTCTGGAAGAACTACAAGTGGTACTGCATCACGCTGGTCGTCCTCGCGCTCATGTTCCTGTTCCTGTTCCTCCTGCTCTATTCGCTGCCGGTAAGGATGGTCGTGCACGCAATATACGTCTGTCGGCCAGTTTGTTAAGCTTATGCGAGGCCCGACCCAGTGACTGTTCATATATAAGGACATGCATTTGCATAGAAATAAATAAATATCTGTCAATCTAGACATGCATATGTATCGTACAGACAGAAAGATAAATGTATATCTATCAGATAGACAGATACGCATTTATTTCTGTGAATATGCTTATCCACATATATATGAATGTTTACTGGGTCGGGCCTCCTACAATTTTAACAAACTGGCCGTATAACTGTAACCGAACGTCTGTATTATATATGTATACACATACACACGCATACAATGTGTCTTATTGTATTCTTGAAACTTCATCACCTGACTGCTTTCCCATTTGGGTTCTAAAGCCGTTTCCGCTCCCTCCTTCCCCAGGGCGCCACCATCGACTACCTCATCGGCGTGGACTAACGAGGTCGACGGCGTGGGTGTCACTGCCTGTGCGCGTGTGATTGTTTGTGTAGCTGACGAGTGGCTGTGTTCAGTATCTGTTACGTGTGGGCGGAGTAGCGTAGGGTGTCAAGATTTCACTGAGGATTCATCTTGATATCTGCGCAAGGTGGAAAGACACTGATCATATTATCAGAGAAATGCATATAAAGTATGGAAATGAATATAAAATATTTAAACAGCTGGGGTTTTATCATAATAATTTAGTAATACAGTAGCTTAGCATTTATCAAACACAAATCTTTATTAACATTACACTTCTTTTATAATTACTAGACACTAGTTGAAACTGCAAACGGTGAATTTTATATATCTTCAGAAAAATGTTAAAATTTTCTACATATACAAAATATATGACATAGTACATACAAGATATACTATGTATTTAAGCATGCACACATGTATACATACATACATACATACATATATATATATATATATATATATATATATATATATATACATATATATACATATATATACATATATATATATATATATATATATATATATATATATATATATATATATATATATATATATATATATATATATATATATATATATATATATATATGCATGCATGTTTGAATGTATGTCTGCATGTGTATCAATGTATGTAGAAAGATAAACCACTCTGACCGGGGAGCTGCAGGTGGTTCAGAATGAAATAGTCCTCTCCAATTATGCTTCTTATATGTATTTTATATTAACATCCACTGTTAAACTGATAAGGTTAAACTATCTTCTGGTGATTTTCACTTCCCAAGTTACGACATTCTGAAAGCAGTTCTATGTAATGCAGATCATTCATTAATTTTCATTTCCTGAATTGCAATATATTGCAATGGTATTTCTTTCCTGTTAAGGTCTTCAAGTTTATTACACTCCAGCCCTGTGCATTTTTGTGTCTAACTTATTCTAAAGAAAATATACTTATCAGGATGAAATTACAATGTCTGTATTTGCCAAATGTACAGTAGAATAACGATTATTCATCTATCGTTTCTTCAAAGGAATTATAGTGAACACTGGTTCAGCCTCACTGCTTTCGGGAGCGTCGGCCACGCTAGATTTTTCTAATGCCATACAATGTGGACATACTTATACATACATACATACATACATACATACATACATGCATATATATATATATATATATATATATATATATATATATATATATATATATACGTATATATATATATATATAAATAACTTTGTGTCAAACGACTTCTTGATGGTGCTGATCACCAGGTGTGTGTATCCGTCCTGTGTCTGGAATATAGCTGTGATAAGTCACTCAGTTCCTCTGAACACACATCTGTCAGGTTGCTCCTCCTCAGCACTTCATTTGTTGGGGGTAATTATAGTTTCTTAATGATCCTGAAATGTGTATTCTATCCTAATGACTTCACAAGTTTTTTATTATTTTTTTCTGAAAGTCTAATCTGGGCTTCGTTATCATTACGACAAGTCCTTGTGGTGCTAAATAGCAAATTGTTGCATTGAAAGATTCTTATCATATATTAAATCCTGATTGCAATCCTAATGGTTTAATTGACCTCCCTTTTCTTCAAATATTAAGTAAACTGCCTACAATAGATAGATAGCCAAGAAAGCCGTAACGAGGCTGAAGATAAACAGTTGGAAGAATGGATGTCACACTAACGGGGTTGACGAGTGAAATTAAGGGCATATCCACAGCTGCGAAGATGTATATACGTAAATACATTTGAAGATGGATATCCTTTAAATTCATTTGAAGATGTAAATACTTTAAAAACATTTGAAAATGATATCCTTTAAATACATTTGAAGACGTAAATACTTTAAATACATTTGAAATATATACTTTCGATACATTGGAAGATTTGTATTCCTTAAATACATTTGGAGATGTATATACCTTAAATACATTTGAAAGGTAAATCCTTTACATAAATTGGATGTACATACTGTAATGCATTTGAAAATGTATTTATTTTAAATACATTTGAAGATGTATTTACTTTTGATAATGAAAATGTATATCCTTTAAATAAATTGTAAGATGTATATATAAATACATTTGAAGATGTATATAATTCGATACATCGGAAGATCTTTATCCTTTAAATACATTTGAAGGTGTATACATTTAGATGCATTTGAAAATGTATATACTTTCGACACATTTGAAGCTGCATATGTTCTAAATGTATTGGAAGATGTATCTTTACATACATCTTCCAATACTTTTGATACATTGGGGGATGGATATACTTTAAATACATTTACATTTATCTATGTATCTAATTTTATACTGATGTACATCAGTATAAAATTCTTAATTGGGGTAGCTTAATTTTCATAGAACGCATTTTTAAAGCGCCCAGGAAAATAAAAGTCAAATTATCATAAGAATGTTTAATATGCTATTACTTCAAGCAACCATACCTCTATGGCGTTGATTAGTAATAAAGGACACTGCTATCAATTCCATTTCCCGTAATTTTAACATTAATCTATTTCTATACTTTATCCAAAAAGAAACAGAGGCTGAGGACCTCGCCTTTATCTATTAGGAAATGTGAAAGGGACATTCAGTCAACCAGGCAGTCCGAAGGCTATGAATGACAACTGACAGATTTTATACATGTAGAAGGAAAGCATTCAACGGTCGCTTCCACATTCACAAAACCTGTCATCTATTAGTTTCTCTTGATATATATACACTCACAGCTTAACATGTGATATGAAAATAGGCTATTATGAAACTTTTATGTACTTTGCAGCTGATGATACACACACAACATCCATAACTGAGGGAAAGGGCATCTACATTATTAATCACATATGTATTACTATCACATGATAATAAAATCTAGATCTAGATTTGATAATCATAAAGTCTAGCTTGGCAGGATTATGAGGCAATAAACTAATTCGAAGAAATGTACACTTGTTATCCCATCAATCGAAGGCTATGAAATTGATCTTTTTTTCATTTGTAATACAATTTTCACCCCTTTTCGATGTCTACATGGATTGGAGAGGGGGGGGTCGTAAAAATATTCTTATTAAGATTTCATTCCTTACCTTTTGATATAATTTTAAGAACTATCACGTGCTTGATGGATTTCCGTTTCCTTTGCTGCCTTGCTATTACTCACGACCTCTGAAGGGAAGGTCGACGTCACAACGCTGCGGGCGAGGATGGGGCGAGAGGAGCCTTGTTTGAGCCGGTCGCCCTGTCAGATATCTCGACCTCAGGCTCTTTTCCTGATCTCTTCGACCTTTTCTTTCGGCGACGGGACATCGCCCAAATCATTCTATAACTCCCCATGTTCATTCTCCTTCCTTACATGCTGGTTTTCCTTTGTTTAATTTTCCATGACGGCTGCTCGAGCTGCCCTCCAACGCACCACTCTCACCTTACGCAAATAACCTCTCTCTCTCCACCTTAAATATCTTTGTCTCCTCTCTCTCCTCCTCGCTTTTTATCCTCAATCTCCTCTCCCTCCCTCCCCCCTCGCTTTCTATCCTCAATCTCCTCTCCCTTTCCCCCTTCGCTCTGCATCCCCTTCGTATTCTATCTTGCGAGGTTGGAAAGGAGGAGAAAACACAGGAAGAGGAGGAAGGCGTGCGGCGCGGGGCGGTTGCCAGCCGTGAGCGGGGCCGCCGAGGACCTGGCGGGCGTGAAGGGCTGCTTGCGGGGCCGGGTGGGCGCCGGACTGCTCGCCGAGGACAGCAGCGTCACCTGCGGAGGAACTCGGTCTCAGTAACCTGGCATTGGCGGCGCTAAGAAATCGCATCTGCGGCATAGAGCGCTATAGCTCTTGCAGCGGCATTGGAACTGGAGGAATTTCAGTCTTTGCATTGGAAAGTCTTCGGATTTTCGTATTTCCATTTAGTTACTACATTAAGATATGCTAGAATATAATTATACATTTTTTATCTAAATAATCAACATTAATTCTGTAATAATAGTTTCTTGATTTTCGTATTTGATTTTAGTTACCACATTAAGATGCGCTAAAATATAATTTCGTGCTTTTTATTAGAATTATAAAAATCAATTCAATAACTAAAACATACAGTTTCTGCCCCTAAAAATAAAAATGGAAAAGGTTGATTGAAATACTTTGTATGAAAGAGATTTAGTATTTGTATATTGTGAAAGTTAATCCACAAAGAGTATGGATGCAGGTGTATGAAAAAAATATAAATAAATAAATAAAAAATAAACTGAAATCTCATTCCGGGGACAAGTTTTCTTTAAACTAAAGACACTTGGTCTTTGGCTTCAGATAACTCCATGCTGGCAACAGGTCTGGCGCGCTGGGAATATTGACAAAATGGCTGAATTTCTCATCCAATTCAATTATTATACTTCTTAGAGATGACAGGTCGGATCAGTTATCATTCGCTGGTTGGTTTGTATGATTACAATTGTGAAATAACATATTGTTTATTGACATTTTTAATAATATAAACGCTACGCATACCACGTACAACGGGGCAAAGAGACAGTCCAAAAATTAAGGTAACTATAATCGAGTACGACATGCGTTTTAAAAATACATTAATAGGCCTATTCCTTCCTATACAATAGAAATCCCATGCAATAATTCTTTCAATAGCTATTGTCCCGAAATATTTTTGTGCAAGAATCCGTGAAACGCTCTCCAGTATTTCATTACAATGTACATAATAAGTTGTTACGAAAAGAATCGGCTGATTTTCATCGGCGATGCGTAAACCAGGTACCAACACATCACTGGCACATAAAATGAATAATAAAGACCCCCCTCCAAAAAAAAAAATAAATAAAAATAAAATAAATAAATAAATAAATAAAAGCAAATAAAAAAATGAATACCAAAGAGTGAATTGAATAAAAAAGTGAATCATATAAACTAAAATGAAAACCAAGAAACAAATATACAAGTGACCCCTTAAAACAGAGTAAGGAATTATAAAATAATAATAATAATGAAATAAAAATAATATAAAAGCCACAGGTCAGTGCCGCCGCCTGCCGCCCTGGCCTCGGCCCTCACCACGACGGGCGGCGCCGCCTCCACGCGCAGGTCCTCCTCCGCCGAGTTGACGGGCACCTGGCACTGGTAGCTGCCCGCGTCCTCCGCCGACACCTCGCGGATCTGGGGACAGGAGGGCAAAGGTCAGCCGGGGTCAGCAGGGCTGTCTGGGCCATCAGTTCGGGAGGTCGGCTGTGGAACTCTATTCGAATATGACGTGCGATTTAAAAGGACATATGTAGGCCTATCACTTACTATTAAACAGAAATCCCATGCAATATTTATTTCATGAGCTATTGTCCCAACTTTTTTTCGAGAGTGTTTGTTACGCATATACAGCAGATGATAATCTTGTCTATCTATCTATCTATCTATCTATCTATCTATCTATCTATATATATATATATATATATATATATATATATATATATATATATTTTTTTTTTTTTTTTTTTTTTTTTTTTAAATTTTACAAATTTAAGAAGAGATATACGCATATTTTCCTTAAGAAAGTCGTTATTTATCATTCAGATTTTCCTATCTACATCTTTAATGATATTACACTCCTGTCTAATTATCTATCTATTTATACTATAAATATCTGTGTGTGTGTGTTTGTTTTTACTTTCTACTTTTTGCTGTGTCCCCCCCGTCCTCCTTGTGTTCAAGATTAAAAAATCTTTATATATCTTCACTCTGCCTGTAATGCGTGTGTATGAGTTTGTATGTGTGCGTGTGCGTGTTCCTCAGCTGGACGCGTGCCCATAAGCGCGCACGTGCCTCACACAGGACCCGTTCCTGACCTGCACCACGTAGTTGTTGCTCTCCGGGTGGTGCTCGACGGAGAACCTCGGGTCGTCGGTGATGACGATCTCGCCGTGGGAGAGCAGGACGTGGCTGTGCGGGTCACGAGGGTCCAGCTTCAGCCAGATCGCGGGGCCGGGGACGCCCAGGGCCAGC
>NC_091560.1:15973549-15976049 GCF_042767895.1 Penaeus vannamei
TCGACGTTGTATAAAATCCCGTTTTCTCTCTGTATCCCTTTTCCCTCCTCTGTCATTTCCTGATATCAGTTCTCCTTTCTGTTTCTATCTCGCTTCCTCCTCCACAACAAGGCTATATAAAGCCGTTCCCGCTATAAGGATGCTTTTATTGCTTATCACGCTGTTTGCTTCTACTGCACCTGCACCCCCCCCCCCCAGTCTGCCTTGAGGGGGCTTGAGATGACGCACCTGCCGCTCCTGTACGGGGGGGGGGGGGGGGCGGAGCTCTCTCCCGGCTGCCTGTCTCTTGCTCTGCTCTCTCTGGCTGTCTGACTTTCCCTCTCGTTGTTCGTCAGTCTCTCTCTCTCTCTCTCTATCTCTCTCTTTAAATTCGCTCTTACTTTCCATTTCTCTTAGATACTCTCCTCCCCCAGCCGCTCTCTATTTGACTCTCTACTCTCTTTCTCTCTCTAATTCCCTCCCCACTTTCTCTCTCTAATTCTTTCTTTCGCTCACTCTTTCTCTCTCTCTATTTTTTTCGCTCTCTCTTTCTCTCTCTAATTCTTTCTTTCGCTCTCTCTCTTACTTTTTCTCAGTTTCACGCAATGTCTGCAGTTATTCACACGAAAGGCCCTTCATTATCATCTACAAAGCTATGTACAATGCTACGTACTCAGTTCAGTGTAAACTTTAGCTACTGGAAAAGCTCAGAAAATCGCAGAAATAAACACACGCAATAAGAAAAGACATTCCCTTATCTATTCACCTACGAACTACACTTCATCCTAATCTCAATCCTAATCGTCTCTCAACCTAATCCGATCAACCAAAGCTAAATAAAATAACTTAGATAATCCTAATCGTTACCTAATCCGACGATCCGATCCCGCAGACAGGCCCTCGAGGGCCAGCTGCCTTACCTGGCACTCGAGATGCACGGTGTCGCCCTCCTCCACCGCCGTGCCAGGCTGCCACCGCACTCGGGGCAGGCCGCCGCCGCCGCCGCCGCCGACCGCGCCTGTCGGGGAGGAAGGTCGGGTCAACATTTTTTTTCAAAAAAACATAATGACTATCGCCATTATCATCATTAGGATAATAATAATAATAATAATAATAATAATAATAATAATAATAATAATAATAACAATAATGATAATATATCGTGATGATGATTATAATAACAGTAATAGTAGTGGTACTAGTAATAATAATAATAATAATATTAATATTAATAATAATACATGTGGTGGTGATGGTGGTGGTGATGATGATGGCGATGATAATAGTAATAGTAGTAGCACTAGTAATAATAATAATGATAATAATAATTATAATAATAATAACAGTGATAACAATAACAATAATAATGATAACAATTCCTATCATTATTACTATCATCCTCATTATCATCACAATTATCATTGTCCTTACTATCATCACTACTACCATTATCATTCTTTCCAATCATCGTCATTCAATACCTGAATCATCTATAAATATCATCATTTAAGATGTCAAAAAAAAAAAAAAAAAAACTTTCTGACCACAAATAAGGCGTTTCTCCGCCCTGTTATCAGCTTCTCCGGCCGCGAGCTTGTCTGAAGCCGAGACACAATTACAGTTATAAAATCGACAACTTCTGATTCGGTTGCAACGTACAATACAACGACGAAAAAATAATTATTAGTGTTATTTTTTCTTCTGTTTTCGTACGTTATTTTCAATCAAAGGAGCATTCACACCGCATCTTGGCTTCTCTCACACCTTGAGAAAGAAGGAAAAATATAATAATGGCTAAAACGAGGGAGAGAAAAAAAACAGAGAAAGAAGAGAAATAACGAAGGGGAGGAGAAAGGGTTCGAGGAGGAGATGGAGGAAGAGAATAAGAAAATGGTGGTGGTGATAAAGGAACTGGAAATAAAGAAGGATGAAAACGGTGGAGGAGATGGAAGAGTGCATATGCAGGTGAAGAAAAACAGGGAGTGGTGGTATTGGTGGAGAAGAAAGGGAGAGGAAGAAAGCATTGGAAGAATAAGAAAAAGGAGGCAAGGAAAGAGAGAATACTGAAGAGGGGGGGAAAGGAAAAGCGTGAAGGGAAAGAAGCAGGAAGGGGAAGAGAGAGAAGAAAGAAAAAGAAGAAAGAAGAAGAAAGAAAGGGGATAAAAAACAAAAACATTAAGAGGAAGAAGAGAAGATGAGGTAGCAGGAAAAGGAAGATAAAGGTCAGACGGGAGAGGCACCAAGACGGTAGAACTAAGGTAGCTAAGCACATGACAAAGAAGAAAGAACAAAAAAAAAAAAAGAAAAAAAAAGAAGAGAAAATAGAGAACGAAGAGAGGAAGGAAGGAATCCGCGGCCGCGAGACCCCGGCGCCCCGACCCGACCCGCCATGCCGTTCCCGCCTTTTTTTCTCCCGACAGCATCAGGGAGCACGATTAGCTGTTGTCCGGGCTAAACTAACCTGTCGAAGCAGCCAATAAAGGCGGCGGTTCGGCGCTGAGACAACCAATCAATATCGGGT
>NC_091560.1:15993549-15996049 GCF_042767895.1 Penaeus vannamei
GGGAGGGAGAGGGACACGAGAGAGGCATACCAGAGGGAGCGCCAAAGAGCAAGTCTGCCTCGTCTGAGTCCTGCGAGGTGAGGTTAATGATGGAATTCTTCGGCCAAACTTCTGTCTTTGTTCCTCCTTCGAAAACATCATCAACAACAACAACAAGTGCGTCGTTCACAGTGCCAGCATGTGCACTTGGTGGAAATTGCGAAGGAAATGTACCATGAAAATCATCAGGCACGAATCCACAAGAAAAATAGAAGCCGCAAAACCCAACAGATGAAACGGTTTAAAAGCATGAAAGAAACGAGAAAGAAACAAAATAAACAATACAGGCATTTGTTTCGGACACGTTTTATGTGAAAACGATCAAAACGGCATTCTGAATTCTTACTGTCACGTTGTTGTCGCCCGAATACGTTCGTGAAACTACAATAATAATAACAGCCAGAAAAAGTCTGCCATATGTTCCGCTGTCAAAACAAAGCCGATGAGGATTATATTACTTTTCTTAGAAAAAACAATGCATAGTTCTCTGATGTCTCGCAAATGGAAAAAAAATGTCTTGTGGAGTTAAAAAAAAAGAAAGAAAGAAAAAAAAGACGATAAACCACGAGGGTGCTGACACTGGAACATAATTCTCCATCACGAGGAGCTGCTGACACTCATCATGCCTGATCCCACGCTACTTTTCACGAGCGCAGACACTCATTCTAAACCAGCTGTCCTCAGTCACTCACTCACTCACTCTCTCCCTCGCGGCTGGCTGGACTCTCGCTGACGGACGCAGAACGCCCGAGGCTCAGTTGGAAGACGAGGATGGGCGGGTGGGCGTGCGGGCGTGCGGGCGTGCGGGCGGGCGGCGAGGGTGACACGGCGCGACGGCCAAGTTAACAGCTTGTGACGCCGGCTCCTCCCACGTCGGCTTCTCTTCCTCTTCGGTTGTCCTCTTATTGTCTCTTTCTCCTCTTCTGCCACCTTATCTTCCTTATTTGTTGCCTCCTCCTCCTTCCCACTTTTCTTTTTTCCTTTCGTCTCTTCCTCCACCATCTTCTACCTCTCGTTCTTCTCCTCCTCCTCTCCACTCTCTGTCTTCTTCTTCTGCTTACCTCCTTCCTCGTCTTCCTCCTCCGTCTTCTCCCTTTTCATTCTTCTCCTATTTTATTTGCCCTCCTCTTTCTTTTCCGTCTTCTCTTCTACTCTTCTTTCTCAGTCTTCTACACCTTTTCCTTTTCCTTTAAACTCTCCTCCCCATTAGCCCCGCCCCTTTATTGTGTTTTCCCCCTCCCCCTTTAGCCACGCCCCCTTGTCCCTGCTATTCCCCTCCCCCTAAGCCCCGCCCCCTTGTCCCTGCTATTCCCCTCCCCCCTTAAGCCCCGCCCCTTGTCCCTGCTATTCCCCTCCCCCCTTAAGCCCCGCCCCCTTGTCCCTGCTATTCCCCTCCCCCTTAAGCCCCGCCCCCTTGTCCCTGCTATTCCCCCTCCCCCCTTAAGCCCCGCCCCCTTGTCCCTGCTATTCCCCCTCCCCCCTTAAGCCCCGCCCCCTTGTCCCTGCTATTCCCCCTCCCCCTTAAGCCCCGCCCCTTGTCCCTGCTATTCCCCCTCCCCCCTTAAGCCCCGCCCCCTTGTCCCTGCTATTCCCCCCCCCCCTTAAGCCCCGCCCCCTTGTCCCTGCTATTCCCCCTCCCCCTTAAGCCCCGCCCCCTTGTCCCTGCTATTCCCCCTCCCCCTTAAGCCCCGCCCCCTTGTCCCTGTTATTCCCCCTCCCCCTTAAGCCCCGCCCTGTCCCTGCTATTCCCCCTCCCCCTTAAGCCCCGCCCCCTTGTCCCTGCTATTCCCCCTCCCCCTTAAGCCCCGCCCCCTTATCCCTGCTATTCTTCCCTTCCGTCACCCCCCACCCCCACCCCCGCTACTGCCATTCCCGCCAGACTGCTAAGCGACATGTAATTAAAAAAGAAGAAGAAAAAAAAGACTGATAAAGAAGCAACAACAATAGAAAAAACAGAGAGAAAAGAAAAGACTGATAAAAAAAACAGAAAGAAAAGAAAAGACTGATAACGATAAGAAAAAAAAACAGAGAAAAGAAAAGAAAAGGAAAAAAAGAAAAGAAAAAGACGATAATAAACCCCCTGAGCCGCTGCGCCGCGATCGGGTAACCGCCGAGACTCGCCGTAACGCGACCTCCCGATAACGCAGATAAAGAAGCGTCGTTACCGCGTTACGTCGGGCCCGGGGGTTGCCATGGAGACCTGGGGCGGGTGGGGGAGGGGGAGGGGAGGGGAGGGGGAGGGGAGGGAAGAGGGGGGAGAAGGAGGAGGGAGAGGAGGAGGAGAAGGGAAAGTAGAAGGAGGAGGGAAAGGAGGAGGACGAGGAGAAAAAGGAGGAGGTGTAGGGAAAGGAGGACAAGGAGGAAAAGGAGAAGGAAGAGGAGGAAAAGGAGGAGGACGAGGACGAGGAGAAAAAGGAGGAGGACAAGGACGAAGAGGAGGACGAGGAGAAAAAGGAGGAGG
>NC_091560.1:16006049-16008549 GCF_042767895.1 Penaeus vannamei
CATATATGTATATACATACATACATACATACATATATATATATATATATATATATATATATATATATATATATATATATATATATATAATCATACACACACATACATATTATATATGTATGTATACACACACACACACACACACACACACACACACACACACACACACACACACACACACACACACACACACATATATATATATATATATATATATATATATATAATATATATATATATATAATTTATATATATACACATACAATATAATATAATATATATATATATATATATGTGTGTGTGTATATATATACATATATATATGTATATATATACATATATATATATATATTTAAATATATTCATATATACAATCTGATATACAAATACCAGCCACTTGCCCACCAAGAGCAACTGCATCCCGCGACGTAAACAAACGCAATGGGCTCCACAAACACCTATCTAATTAAACGCAGGGGAATACCTAATTCCCAATATCATTACCAACGCAACACGAGCACTTCTCCCACGCCTCCGCCTCACCATTAAACCAAAGGATCTGCTTTGAGATTACAATTAACACGAAGCCGCCGCACGTGAGGTTATCAGTCAAGCCGTCAGAGTGCTTTTCTCCTGACTCAGCGCCGCCAACCCAGACCCTTCGCTTCTCTTGCGCTGTGTTGGCGGCACTGGTTTCATTTCGCATTTCCAACCCCTTTCAACATTGTGTTTTACCGTAGTGCTATATGACCTTTGATTCTAAGCACGTTTGTTTGTTTAAACCATTAATCCATTATTATCAGCAGACTATTATGATGTTCTCATAACGAGTACCTTCTATTAATAATCATTGTCAGTATAAACATTATCGTAACTAATTTAACTTTTTTTCTAATTATCAACCTTAGTGTTAGCACCAATATCATATCATTAACGTCATTCTGGTGCATCCATCATCTTCAGCTCATCACTATCGATACATATGATAAAATACGTCAGCCAATGTCACCCTTATCAACACGAACATCAGATTTATCTCCTAACTGTAATCATCTTGAACTTGACCTTTGCGACTGTCATGCATTGTTCTCTCAACTTTCCAATATGGTTCATTGATAATACAGGAAACTAAACATTTCCTGTATCTACTGTCTCTAACTTATGGTCAATAACCTTAATGAATACTTATCACTAACAGATTGTTATCTCATTTCAGAATTGATGTCACTTCAAATATTTTTATCAGCGAAAAGGTTAGGTATCTTAAGAGGTATTGATGGTATTGGTGTCATTACTCTGATATGCTGGATTTCTCTCTCTCTCTCTCTCTCTCTCTCTCTCTCTCTCTCTCTCTCTCTCTCTCTCTCTCTCTCTCTCTCTCTCTCTCTCTCTCCCTCTCTCCCTCCCTACCTGACATAGGGTAGCTAGTGATAATAACATTATCGTATACTACTGTTGCCATCACATTTCACTTATCAGAATTAATATCTTTATTATTTATTGTCATATCATTTATTGTCATGTCATATCGTTATTATTGGATCATTTTCATCGTCATTACCATCAAAGAAACATGATACACCAAAGAACCATAAAAGATAATACTTAGGTAATTCGGTTTTTGTTCTAAAGATCGTTAATATATTGCACAGACACGCACACACAATAATACTCCTAATGATAGATACTATTACATTGGTTTCACCGCTAACAAATGTCAGCCCACACTTATTAATATTCCTGACGTTTCTTTATCACGGAAGTGAGTCAACATCACGTAATTTAAATCTGAAATATCAAAATCACGATTCTTTTTACGGCAGGCAGATCGTGACACATTTTCAAAGGTTATTTCCACATTACATAGTTCCCACTTCCAATTTTCTTAGCTTTATATATGAAATTTTCATTTTTCGTTCAATCACTTTTACGTATTCATCTTATAGGTTAAATACTTTAGTGCACAGTGATACCGTTAGAGAGTAACATCCTGTTCTTATTCAGTCAAACAAAAATAATGACATTTTTAAGGCGCATTTCCTCTCATAGACACTGACCGCCACACTACCACAACTGACGCCCGGGAAGTGCGTGTAGTCTCTCTCGCTTCTCGAATCGCACTGAATGCGCCTCAACCTCATCTTGTGTTCGCCCGCTCTCTCTGCTTGTTTCACTCTTGTTCTCATTGTTATTTCGCACATCCAGTGATAAGAATTTACATAGCTAATTTTGGGTCCCAGTTTGCGTCTTTTGGAGTATTTACTTAATGTCAATGTGGTGGATTTCTCGAAAATGTGTTTCAATTTCAGTGTCTCAGTCAGTGCTCGGGGGAAGAGTTGCCGGTTCGCCGTCACTGGAGATGATTTTGCATTTCCCTTGCTCTCCTCTCCCTCCGTCTGTCTCTCACAAAGCCGCTGGCCTGCATTACCACGATAAGGCACTCCCTCTCCCTGCACCATATACAGACTCGAAAACCCAAGAAATTATCGGATAAGCGGATT
>NC_091560.1:16041611-16049111 GCF_042767895.1 Penaeus vannamei
GATGAGGAGAAAGGGAGAGATAATTCTAGAGGAAGGGGGGGGGGTGTAGTGAGCTGCCGCTCTTACTGCCTCTTCTGACGACCCACACCCCGCTCAGCATCACCGGAACCCCCCCTAAGAAGCCCCGAGAAAAGAAAACGCATTTTGGACCAGGGCGTGAGGATCCCGACGGAGGCGCTGACGGAGGCACTGCAGAAGGGTGCACCTGACGGAGGCGCTGTAGGAGGACGATGGCGACGCCCTGGGCATTTCTTCCAAATTACGAGGAGAGATGGCCAGTATTACGAGCCGACGACGCCCCGATTTCCTGCTCAAGGCCTGTGAAGGATGACGTCGGGAGGTCGCCCTCGAAAATACGGATTTGGCAAGATGGCGCCCAAGATGGCGACGGACAAGAGGTTGAAGAAAATCTTCAACGGGCATTTGGCGCCAAACCCCTTCAGCTAGCCCACGGAAAACCATTTTATCGCTTGTTTAAATTCCTGTATATATGTTCCTTTCTTTTTATATTACTGATATTTTATATGTATTTCTTTGTAAAGAACCTCCTTTTATTTTTAATTTAACACGGCAATCTTTTAGTAAATTCGCATTTTTAGGTATTCATTCTTTAAAGCAGACGACGTTTAACAGTAAAATGAGTCTTGATGCGCGAACATCTCCTGGCGCACGACCTTGTTACCATAAATAAGGTGGGGTCAACCACCTGAGGGGAGTTGCGCACAGGCATCGAGTCATTAAGCTACGGCTGGGTTATCCTTCAGATAACCGTCGTTTTTTTTAAGCTTTGTTCTTTTTATTTGTGTTTTCTCTGTTTTACGCTTTTAACCAATGGATCTTACAGTGAGTCTGCAGTTGTAACAGGTATTGTTTTATCAGTTTTATTTTAGATTGCCCCATTTTTACGTACATTTCCTTTGCTTTTATTGTTTCGGAGGTTTTGCTTATTTTTATGTTTTATGTGTTAACGTTTTTGTGCTTTTAATAATAATAGTTTGAGTTTTGCCTTTTGTTTCGTTTACCATTTATGATTCATATTTATTACTTACAGTTTACTAAAGAATGGGATATAAAGGAAATGATAACAGACATTTTAATGGCTTGATTTTAAAGATAACTGAAATAAATAACTTCCTGTGGAGCGTAACGTACTTTACTGATTCATTGAATTTATTTTAACTTTGTTTTAATTAGTCATGAGTTTCATTTGTTTTGATGATTTTAATGTTACGTTTTATCAGTTACACGGACTTTAAATTAATTATCTATTTTTCTATGATATATGCTTTGGTCGAAACAATTGTCAGTGAAACACGCTACCAGTATCGACATCACACCACGAGAGCATGATAATTACTCTGTGCCGAAACAGGAGGCCGGAGGCTTAGGTCTCGTTGGCTCCTACGGCCCCGCAAACTAGGGGAAAGGTCATGATAACCCCTACAGCGGATAATGGTGGCATCGTTAGTGGGATTGATTGTTTAAATTATTCATGAAGTTTGGAATTGTTCTTGTGCTGATGATCTTGAATGTTTTCGTTTTTGCCAAAGCATAGTGATGATAGTTAAAGGTTAATGAAGACTGGTGTAGAGTACGATACTGTTCAGGGTATACGTAATTTAAGGGTTTGCTTGAGTTTTGTTTGTGTTTAATGTGATTAACCAGCTTTAAACCTTTAGCTTTTATCGCATTTATTTATTTACGTGTTACTTGTTTGTGTTGAAATCGTTTTGGTGTATACTGTCGCTTTTCATTGTGATTTGATTTCCGTTTGATCTTTGCGTGGTCACTGTTTGATATATAATCATGGTTAGGGAAAGGAGGAAGAAGTCTCAGCCTGCACCTGAGCTCGAGGAGGAATCTCGCCCCAACCTTGATGATGAGATCCTTCTTGTTGATGAGGTCACGGAGTTGAGGGGCATGATTAAAGAGCTAGCAAATCAGGTCAAGCGTCTCGAGAGGGAGAAAGAGAAGGAGCGAGATGAAATTAAAGGTTTGTTAGAAAGATTAACTTTGAGGCTAGAATCTGGTACCACTACAAGTGCTGCAGAGCCACAGGGTGCCACGGCACCTTCACTTCACACATCACCTGTGAGAGGAGCTGTTCCGAGAACCACCAGGCGGTTGATTGTGAGCGACACATCTCCGCCGATGCTCACTCCGGCGAATTTCAGCATTCAAGCTGATTCACAACCGCAGGTAACTGTTGACCCTTTATCTTCTGCAAGGCCCACAGTTGCACCTCGCACACTTTTTACGCCTCCTGGTCAGCAGGTGGCACGAGTATATAATAGGGCTGACACACATTCTACCTCACAGCCAACTTATTTGATAGTTTCTGATCGTGATTCCATTTCGAAGTTTAAAGCTGAAGCTCCAGCTTCACAACCACTCCGACGTAATCAGGAGGTAGAAGGCTGGATTAGGCAGCTTGAAAATACAGTTAAGCCTGCCACCGATGAGGCTTTGATTCGGGCTGCCAGAGCACATTGCAGAGGACAAGCGGAATTGATAATTAACTCACCCATTTTTGATGACATCTGTTCATGGGTAGACTTTAAACAAAAGCTCAGACAAAAGTTTAGAGGAACATGTTCAGCCTCTGACTTTTTCGGTCTACTATACGAGGTCCGTATGCTTGCAGGGCAGGCTCCTCTTGATTTTTATGCAGTGCTTGAGGGCATGGTGTACCAAGGCTATCGAGATCACAAAGAAGCCATAGGTAGCCCCGAGGAGTTAATACGAAGGGTATTTTTACAGGGATTGCCAAGCTGGCTAAGAGAACATCTAGCTCTGAAAGAAGGTGACTCGGTTCAGTCACTTGTTGAAGCTTCACAGCGGTTATGGAATGCTAGAGTAGGTGTCTCTAGCCATGATGAACCTCCTAAACTCCCTGCAGAACCACGAAGATCTGGTATTGCAGAGATCTCTCGTGACGCGCCTCGTACTTATCGCGGTTCGACATATCAGCGATCGACACTTGTTTGCTGGGGATGCCAAAGAGAAGGTCACATTCGCAGACAGTGTCCCTTTCAGGATGGCCAGAGGGGAGGAGCTCCACTCACCTCTGGGTATCAAAGGAGCCCGAGAAAGGTCAGCTTTCGAGGAGAACCAGATTTCGTACGAAGGAGAACGACAGTTGACAGAGGCTGCGGTCCAGACAGTATCTGAGGTTTCTGAGATCACTGCTCAAGGTCCATGTGGGAGACCTCTAGTGAAGATCCGTGTTGGAGGAGTTGCAGTTACAGCTTTTATTGATACCGGATCTGAAGTTACTTTGCTTAAGATGGGCGCTTCACAATCAATGACTCCAAAAAGAATTTATCATGAAGGACGTGGTCTTCGAGGAGTTTCAGGCCGGCTCTTCGAGGCTACATCTGAATGGGATGTCGATGTATCCTTTGGTAATGGCAGGAGAATCCGAAAGTGTTGTCATAGATTGTGTTTGGTGGAGGGTATAGATTTTCCGGGAGATGTTCTTATTGGAATGGATTTTCTGCAAAGATTATGTTACCAGCTGGTACATAATCATACTCCACAAAGAGATTACCTGAAGCTTCAAGGAATCATACTCCCTATAACTTATGCTGTTGGCACGACCTTGGGTATCACTGCTGTTGCGGAATTCACTCCTCAGAATCACTGTCAGAAGTTGGCCCTCAGGAGAACCACCTTGTGTCCTCCTCGTAGTGGTCGGTATGTTTTGGTGACTGTGCCTCAGACATTTAATGATAAGGAAGTGATTCTAGAAGCAGCCACTGACAAAGTTGTTGTACCAAGGACGGTAGTTGTTCCCGAGAATGGGACAGCTTCCGTATGGGTTGTGAATGGAGGAGCTCGTCCTGTACACCTGCGAAATGGTACACACGTGGCAACTGGAGCACTATGCACTGTGGTGGATATGAAGCATTCATCTGAAAGATCTCGTTCTGCTGAGGAGCAGGTTAATGATAACTCGCACGTTCCTGAATATTTACCAGAGGAATTCAAGATTAATGGTGATGCCTCTGACCCAGACTTCAGATTTGAGGAAGATGATTTTGACGTAGCCTACGGTCAATTAGACTTTGGTTATGATGAAAGTGACTTTGTTGTTTTTCCTGAGACAAGTTTAGATGATCCTCCAGATATTGCATCCGTTGCTATGGCAACAGACACTCAAGAAACTGGTCCAGATTTGAGTCACTTATCAGACACGCAACGTGAGGATATCCTGTCACTTTTGGCTAATTATCCACGTCTTTTTAGTTCAGATAAATTTTCTATTGGCACTGTACCAGGTGTACAACATCGTATACCTACCCATGAGACTCAGCCATTATGTACACGTCAATGGCGACTACCTGAAGCAGCTAAACAGCAGATACGGGAGGAGTGTGACGCCATGCTTGAGGCTGGTGTGATTGAACCAAGCACGTCACCCTGGCTCTCTCCCGTAGTACTTGTTAAAAAGAAGGATGGAACGGTTCGCTTCTGTGTAGATTATCGTCGGCTGAACTCTGTGACAATAGCTGACACGTACCCTTTGCCAAGGATCGATGAGCTGGTGGATGAGCTCAGAGAGACAGCAGTCTTTTCACTGCTTGACAGCAGGAGTGCTTACTGGAGTATCCCAGTGGCACCTGAAGATCGGCCTAAAACGGCATTCAGCGATGGTTATCGCCTTTTTCAATGGCGCCGTATGCCATTTGGTCTGTCTACGGCACCGACAACTTTTCAGAGAACTATGAATGCAATTCTTAGCCCAGTTCTCGGCCGGCACACATTGGCTTACTTAGACGACATTGTTGTCTATAGTAAGAGCTTTGACGAACATCTTTGCCATCTGAAAGAAACACTTGATATTTTAGATTGTTCTGGGTTCAAGCTGAATGTTAACAAGTGTGAATTTGTTGTGCAGAACTTCAGGTTCTTAGGGTTCAGAGTCACTCCTGAAGGCATTCTCCCTGATCCTGACAAAGTTCGAGCAATTGCGGAGATGCCAGCCCCAAAGACAGTCAGGGGGGTGAGAAGATTCTTAGGGGCTACAGGATTCTTTCGGAGGCATGTTCCAGATTATGCTAAAGTAGCTGCACCCTTGACCCAACTCATCAAGAAAGATCATAGATTCAGATGGACAGATGAGTGCCAGAAAGCATTTCAGTCTTTGAAGGATGCTTTGATGAATGCTCCAATTTTACGCAAGCCTAACTTTGATCTCCCGTTTGAGATGCACACGGACGCATCACAAGTTGCAATTGGTGCTGCATTAATGCAGAGAGACAGCGAGAACAAGCCCCATGCAATAGCTTACTACAGTCGTAAATTGAGAGGACCAGAGACTCGATATTCTGCTACTGATGCTGAGGCTCTTGCCGTTGTTGAGAGCGTTCGAACATTTGATCCTTATGTGTATGGTCGCAGATTTACGGTGTACACTGACCATCGACCGCTTGTGTACGTTTTCACAAAGAAAACAAAGTCTCCAAGGATGTCTAGGTGGGCATATGAACTGTCTGGTTATTCATTTAACATTCTATACAAACCTGGCACCTCACACCACATTCCAGATATGCTAAGCAGATATATTTCAGCTGTGAGTATAGCAGATCCAGACCCAAAGACCATGAGGTCAGAACAGCTGAAGGATCCGATGTGGCACGAAATTATTGCTTATCTGGAAGAGAAAACAGTTCCTAACAGAAAACCTCCACGCCCACTAGAAGAATTCGATCTCCAAAATGGTGTTTTGTACCATGTAAGAACGTTACCTGATCGAATTGTGAGCCAACTTGTGGTTCC
Source organism: Penaeus vannamei (assembly GCF_042767895.1). NCBI lineage: Eukaryota > Metazoa > Arthropoda > Malacostraca > Decapoda > Penaeidae > Penaeus > Penaeus vannamei. The sequence continues at coordinate 16,047,393 of NC_091560.1, forward strand.
TCGGCAACTTCGAAGGAGTGCATTAAAGCTAGCCCACTCCTCTCCAATTGCTGCTCATCCTGGAGTTTTTAGAACATTTGTCAAGCTCAAGGACATGTTTTATTTCCCGAACATGCTCCGTGATGTGAAGGAATATGTTGCAGCCTGTGAGGACTGTCAAAGACGTAAAGGAAGCCCCAGAAAGGCTCCTCTTGCAAAGCCACCAGACGTCTCAGTTCCTCTCGAAAAAGTGAGTGCAGACTTGATTGAGCTAGGGAGATCTGAGGCTGGTTATCGTTACTGTTTGACCATCATTGACCATTTGACTCGGTACGTCCAGATTGTTCCGATGAAAACCAAGCATGCTGACTCTGTAGCTGATGCCATGTTCCAAGAGTTCGTTACGATATTCGGTCCTCCTCGCCTTATACAAACTGATGGGGGATCTGAATTTAATAATCGGCTATTTAAGGAATGTTGTCGTCTACTGCAGATAAAGACGACTCTTACAACCGCTTATCATCCCCAGGCCAATGGGATGATAGAAAGAACGAACAGGGTAGTGAAAGATGCAATTGCATCCCTAGCAAACACAACACCTACTCGATGGGAGAAGCTTATCCCTCAGGTGAGGCTGGCTCTTAACAGCGCCATTCACCGTTGTACCGGAGACCAACCTCTGTATTTGATGACAGGCCATCACGGTCATTTTCCTGTTGGACTTACAAATGATCTCGTCTACAATTCAGAGTCATCTAAAGCCTTTTATAATGCTCTTAATATAGCTCGAAAGGTAGCTCTCGAGACTACAAGAACTGCCAGGGAACAATGGACACGAGACTATGATAAGCGCTCGGCTAACCCAAAAGCATTAGGTGAAGGAGATCTTGTCTTGTATAAGAATCGAGTCCGTAAGACTGGTGTAGACAAGCTGCAAAATCCGCGCTGGTCAGGGCCTGCACGCATCATAAAGAAAATCGGTCCTGTCACCTTTTTGCTGAAAGACCTTTACCACCCTTTTAACGAAAGGCAGTATCACATAAATGATATAAAACCCTTTAAAGTCTTGGGCGAGATCACTTACCCAGACTTGTATGATGAATATGGTCCTGAGTATGTTGATCCACTTTTGGATGATGATGCTGAACCAGGAGTGATGCTACTTGCATCCTGTATCTAATGTACCCTTTTTGTTCATATGTTTTAATTTTAAGACTGTTCTGTTTTAAGTTACCTTAGTTTCATGTGTTTAATCGATATTAATCCGTGCTAGTTATGTCTAAAGCCAAGCCATTTTACCTCCTCGGGCAATCTTGATAAAACAGATGGATAATATCCTGCTTTGTAAGCAGCCACTGAATTTCTATTAATTTTATTTTGTCTAATTGAGCCTGCGCAACTCCAATGGGGTTGGGAAGGGATTTCACTCTTTCCAGACGTATGAGCATGTAACCACACCCTGTCCTGGATTGTGAATCCTGTGGGAGACTCCTGTGATGAAGCTTGATGATAGATGTCGAGAGCTTAAGATGAGGGTGCTGCAGTACCTGTGATGAATGTTGAGATGTTGGAGTTATCACCCGTCAGTGGAGACCACTGTGTTGACAGAGCAACCGTCTCGAGGCAGCAAGGTTGATGTCAGGACTGTCGGGAGGATGTCGCGACCACTACCGTGGAGAGGAAGGTCAGGGAGAGCTTCGTCAACGTCGTCTCACGATGTCCCTGTGATCTACCGAGGCG
>NC_091560.1:16061611-16066611 GCF_042767895.1 Penaeus vannamei
TGATAATAACAATAACAATGATAATAATAATAATAATAATAATAATAATGATATTCATAATACTGGTGGTAATAATAATCATAATATTAATAACGATAATAATAGTGTTTATAATAGTAATGATAATAATAGTGATAATGATAACGAACGCTGGCGGGAATGGACGAGGAGGGACTAGCACTACCGATGGATCCGTCTCTGCGTGGAGTTTAGCCTGTCCGATTTCCGGGGACGTGCATATGAACAGATTTAAGGACTCGCAATGGTCTCACCTCATGTTCATGGAATCAGCTGTTCATGGAATCCCTCGAGAGTGACATACCGGAACATTGTGGGGAACAGCGTGGTCTGGCTTCGCTGTGTGAACATCAAGCTCGCTGTATTGCCGACGAGGACGAACCTGCAGAATCTCCTTCATAGACTAAATGCAGTATACCTCTCCATAGAGATCACCACGGATGAGAGATGAACATAGGAGACCTAATGACCCGGTGTTCTCAAAGGAAACCCGCAAATAAAGATGATTTTATACATTTCTCTGCCCGCAAGAAAAGGACCAAAGAAGGAGTGATCATTGGATTCTTAGGTAAGATCTGCAGCCCGGAGTTCCTGGAGGAGGAAATGCAACACGTCAGTAACACCTTCAAACGTCTCCTTTACCCTCTCGACCCTACGACGCAAGGCCGAAAAGGACATGAACAGAACGCAACGTTTACATAGGTGATGCAGGAAGAGGACTCCAGGGACAAGGATTCGATCAACAACGCAGCTCTCTCCGGCGTTCTGAGGAGCGTCTCCGTCGTCTCCGTCACTCCCCGAGTGGTCCCGGACCTCTATCATAACACAAGGCCTGCCCCCACTACAAAGAAAGATGTAGAAGCAACATTCATCCATTGAAACCAACAGCTTCATCACTGCAACGGGGAGCCACGAACTAGTTAAGGTCGTCGCACGCCTTTTTACCGACGTGACCTGACCGCTTGAGTACATATTTATACACACACTATGTATCTCCTATCTTGTGTCCCCGGAAGAAGCAATAAAGCGAAACGGCTTTCAGCATATTCGTGTGCTCTATTTTTTTTTATTTGATCGACATGAATTCCACTATTCCATGGATATGGATATGCTGGTCCTTTGGAGCGACCCGTGAGGGTAAGTAATCTTCCCTATCTGTCTCTTTCTCCCTTCTGCCTTGTATATCCCAAGGTGTCAGGGGCGGTCCAGCCGTCTTCGAGAATATAGCGCTGGGCATTTCTTCCTTCGGCTCCAAGATTGTGGAAGTGAGTCAAACAAATCATTATTTGCTGAATTTCAATTGAAGAAGCAAACATCCAAAGGCATTTTTTGGCCCTTCTTGCTCTTGGTCCTAGAATTCATGTTTCCATTTCTGTAACACATTACGACAATAACAAATTGATTATCATTATTGTGATAAATGATAATGCAGTAGTTAAGAAACTGCTGCATTATCATCTATCATGATTGTGTGGAATATGGAAAGTATATCTAATGTGCCCATTTCTGTAACATTTGCTAAGATTATAATGCAGCAGTTTTATGTGTGGCTTGTCCTATTAGTAATATTAGCTTTATCATTCACATCTGCAACATACTGTAAACTGTAATCATATGCAATAACAATTTAGTATTCAAACAAACAAACAGAAGTACATATTTATATATGATATAGTGTGGCAAAAAAAAGAACATCCCAATCCCTTTCCCAAAAGATATAGCAAGATAAAAGTCACTAGTGTGTTAGTACCGACTTGGGCTCAACAGGGCCAGGCTAGGATTGGGGGTCACGGCCTGGCTTGTGCCTCGAGAGAACGGACTATGGGGGGCAAGAACCGAGACCGATATTCAGCTCAATCTTTCTTGACAAGTGTAGACATCCCGCAATCAATAAGTGTGGTTCGTTATATTTACGATGAAGTCCACGATGCTGGTTGCCTGTGTATGCGAAACCGAGGGTATAGAACAGTGGGTTTGTGCTTGTAGCAGCTGTGTATAAAGATATGACACTAATAGACACAAACACACACATATACATATGTTTATCTTTATGTGTATGTGAGAGAGAGAGAGAGAGAGAGAGAGAGAGAGAGAGAGAGAGAGAGAGAGAGAGAGAGAGAGAGAGAGAGAGAGAGAGAGAGAGAGAGAGAGAGAGTGAGAGAGTGAGAGAGTGAGAGTGAGAGTGAGTGAGTGTGTGTGTGAGTGAGTGAGTGAGTGAGTGAGTGAGTGAGTGAGTGAGTGAGTGAGTGAGTGAGTGAGTGAGTGAGTGAGTGTGTGTAAACTATGTTGGATAATAAATAAATAGAAATTACGTAAGTAGGATGAATAAAGAAGCACATTTAATCAAGAAATTCTTATATATACACAAAAAATTACAGCATACACACAATGTCATGACCAAAGATATCACAAAGTACATGGTGAAAAAAAGAAAATTGTAGAGGAAGAATCGTGCTGAAATGCATATACTATATAATCCGTACTAAATTCAATGCGTATATAAGCTATCCTTATTGGAATAAATTGCAATGTATCTTAATAAGGCACTTTTAGGAATCAGCTTCTGGATTCTGTAAAATTACACAAGCATGAAAAGGGAAGCATTCGACAGACGGTGCTTGACATCATCTTTTGACATATCTGGAGCTCCTGAATTTCAGTTACTGGTTACTTTCACATGTTGTATAGATTCAGCAATTCATAACTTGGTTCTCTTAATGTTATGCTTAATTTATAAAATTGCTGGAAGAATTCTTTTCAATCAATAAGACACAAATTAATCTTATTGCAGCATCTATGAGATTGAATGTGGTTGCTCAGATTTTCTAATGTGATATTGATAGAAAATTAAACACAAAGAATTTCAGACACAGATACAGAAAAAAGCGAATTAGAAAAAAATTTAAAGTGATCATATACTCAATGTAAAGTTTATTTTCAAATCCAATATGTAAAGCTTATTGTAAAATCCTAGGTTAACTGTTATGGACACTATCACAGAAAATATAACTTAAAAAAATATATATGATAATGCAGTATATAAGCATGCACAGCACAATGAAAATGTATTCTAATCACTTAAATGTTTTTAAAATGTAGTCAACATATATTTTCCAACAGAAAATATCTTGATGAATCAGCACACCAAAATCTTTTCCAGATTTATGAAACCTTTCAAACTTACATTTACAATAGCTGTGATCACATAAAAAAAACATATACAAATTATTCTTCTGGACATAGTATACATTTTACTTTTGTAATATTATATATGTTGTATCTATCTTTTTGTCCCAAACTTGGACAACAGTATTCACACAAGAAATTCATTCTAGCAACCGTGGTATTAACAATCGTCCTAATCAAAACAATGTAGCCAGAGGTAATCAATGAACTGCAGTTGCCACTCAAACAGCATTCTAGGAGAAGTACATGAACAAACAGATATCCATACATCCATACTTGTCTGATGGAGCACATCAGGGTCACCTTCTATAAAGATCCCTCATCTTCTGAGATTCTCTCTGTACACTCACATACCAGTATAGACATATATACCCTAAGCACACACTATAAACTCTACTAGCTACAGATCTTGCTAGTGCAAGAGTTGGGGCTTGGTCAAACAAGAAGAATGAAGAATCCTATCTAAGTAAAACTATGAAAATCTATAATACTGGATAAATTTACAATATATCCTAAAGAGTATAAATATGACTTCAATATATACTTTATATCATACCTCAGAAAAAAATCCTACATTAAAGTGATCATGACATGTATGAAAAATATTGGCATTACTGTTATAAAAAGGATAATCAAGACAGCCAAGATAAAAACGCATGTGTGTGTGTGTGTTAATAAGAGCATGGTTATTACTCTATGTAGGTGTAGTAGATAGACCCTCTCACATGGAGAATTACAAGTTCATTTTATAAATATCAAAAAACTTAAGTGAAGGTTTCTGCATGTTATTAAATATAGGGTAGTGTTCCCACACAGAAGTTTTGAGACAATATTTATGGTGAAAACAGCGGAATTGGTGACTTCGACACCTTTGCCGTTCTATACACTTTGTTCTACTGTCCAGGGCAGTTTTGCCATGCTAGACCGCAGATCATAGCTCCGATTATATAGATGCTTGCCTGCAAAGAAAAAAATAGAAAATTTTGGTAAGTTTGCATCTAACTTGTTGATTGTTTCATATGAAACTTTTAAGATTGCTATTGTTTGTATTTTGAAATTATCTTAAAAAATAAGCTTACAATATATATCAACACACTCTCTCTCACTCTCTTCTCTCTCTCTCTCACCCTCTATCTCCCTCACCCTCACCTTCACCCTCTATCTCCTTCACCCTCACCCTTTATCTCCCTCGCCCTCACCCTCACCCTCTATCTCCCTCTACCTCTCCCTCACACTCCTTCTCTCTCTCCCTCTCCCTCACCCTCCTTCTCTCTCTCCCTCTCCTTCACCCTCCTTCTCTCTCTCCCTCTCCTTCACCCTCCTCCTCTCTCACCCTCTCCTTCACCCTCCCTCTCTCATTAACCCTCCTTCTCTCTCTCCCTCTCCTTCACCCTCCTCCTCTCTCACCCTCTCCTTCACCCTCCTCTCTCTCTCTCTCTCTCTCTCTCTCTCTCTCTCTCTCTCTCTCTCTCTCTCTCTCCATCCTCCTCCATCTCCACCCTCCTCCATCTCCATCCTCCTCCATCTCCATCCTCCTCCATCTCCATCCTCCTCCATCCCCATCCTCCTCCATCTCCATCCTCCTCCATCTCCATCCTCCTCCATCTCCATCCTCCTCCATCTCCATCCTCCTCCATCTCCATCCTCCTCCATCTCCCTCTCCCTCCCTATCCTTCTCTTTCTCCCTCTCATCCCCCTCCTTCTCCCTTTCTCTCTTCCTCTCCTTCCCTCCCCCTCTCTTTCTCTCTCCCTCTCCTTCTCTCTCCCTATCCTTCCCTCTCCCTCTCCCTCTCCCT
>NC_091560.1:16094394-16099394 GCF_042767895.1 Penaeus vannamei
AATTGGATAGAATCTTGATTCTGAAACTGAGAAGATTGTTTGTTCCGGAATTGGGTAAATCCTTGGGTCTGGGACTGACTAGAATCCTGGTTCTGGAACTCAGTAGCATCTTGATTCTGGAACTGCGTAGAATCTTGATTCTGGAACTGAACGGAATCTTGATTCTGGAATGTAATTGAGTCTTGGTTCTCAAACTGTGCAGTATCTTGGTTTTGGAAATTAGTGGAATCTTGGTTTTGGGATTGACTGAATTTCTGAGTTTGGAGACCACTGGTTTGGTGTCTCTCTAATGGCGCGTTCTTTCGGAAACTGTCTGTTTCTTGATGCTGGAAACGATTTCTATATTTGTTCAGGTACTGGTTGGTGTGTTGGTTCTGGAAGCCTCTAACTTCTTGATTTTGGAAGCCTCTAACTTCTTGATTTTGGAAGCCTCCAACTTCTTGATTTTGGTAGCCTCTAACTTCTTGATTTTGGAAGTTTCTAACGTCTTGGTTCTGGAAGTCTCTAATTTCTTGATTCTGGAATCCAGTGGCTACTTGGGTCTGTAGCTGATTCTGATTCAATGAATGGCTTTGATTTTCTGATACTTGCTGGAACTGCTCCCCTGCATGAGCATTTTCCTGAATTCTACTTTCATTTTGCAATGAGCTATCTTTTGAGCCCTTGAAGTGATTCCTGAACCGAGTTTGTAACTGAGACTGTAGCTGAACTTGTCTCTGGTTTTGTTCATTCTCCTGACCAGTAAGATACTGCTGCTGAGATGCTTGTGCAATATCACTATAACCTGTATTCTGAGACTGGAACTCCTGTTGACTTGAATCAAGCTGAGAATCCTGGGAGGAAACAAACACAGACAAATCTCTTTCAGCTGAAGGTACACCAATCTCTCCTCCATTGTTCACACCACTATATCTGCCTTCTAGAGCCTCACCCTGTACTTGTAGAGAACTATCTGACCCTCGGAAATTACTATTGAACCCATCTGGTTGACTATCTGGAGGGCCCACCAGAGGCCTCCTGTTCTGGATCCTTACTCGAGGCTGTTGAGTTCTGGAATGCTTTGCGGACATCTTCATGCCAAATTCTGGTTCCTCTTTAGATTCGTTTGGCATATACTCCACCTATGGCAATGGAAACATGAAGAGCGTTTTACTCAGTTGCTCTTGAAATCTTTCTCTTTTATAATTTCTATTATATTAACAGTTATTTGGATTTTCCTTAAGGCTTAAACATTTTCTTTAAACACTTACCGTAGCTTGGAAACCGTTGTCCTTGTCAGCAGTGTACCTGACGATCCTCATTGAGCCATCCGGCTCCCTCACCCGGTATTCTCCTGTCACCTAAGAGGAGCGGGAAAAAAATGTTTTTCTTTTTTTATCAACTTGATGGTTCTATTTCTAATTTTCTTCTCCGCAAAACCTCTGCACCTGTCTCTATTATGATCTTATAGTGATGATTACAGTATAATCAATGATATATAAAAAATATCACGCTTGCATTCACGTGTATCATATAAGTGATCACAAAAATTTACCAAACACAGCAGGAGCAACGATATTACGCGCGCGCGCGCGTGTGTGTGTGTGTGTGTGTGTGTTTATAATATGTATGCATGTACACACACACACATGTATATATGTAATATATATATTTATATAGAGAGATATATAGATAGATAAATACACACACACACACACACACACACACACACACACACACACACACACACACACACACACACATATATATATATATATATATATATATATATATATATATATATATATATATATATATATATGTACATATATATACATATATTTATACACACACATACATATACATACATACACACACACACACACACACACATACATATACGTACATATATACACACATACACAGATATTCATTTATACAAACATACAGACACACATAAACACACACACACACACATATATATATGTGTATGTGTGTATCTATCTATCTATCTATCTATCTATATACATATATATACATATATATAAATATATATATATATATATATATATATATATATATATATATATATATATATATATATATATATATATATATATATATATATATATATATATATATATATATATATATATATATATATATATATATATATATATATATATATATATATGCTTATCCATGTATCTATTCACACACGCATACATATAAGAAAAGATAATGCTAATTTTCCCTGCTTACTCTCAAGCCTCCTTATCCTTACCCTGTCGCCATCCCTGCTCTCTTTGTGGTATTTCATGTCGCCAGTGTCCTCGGAGTGGATGTCGTAAGAGTAGTGGTAGCTGCCCATTTCCTGCTGGGGGTTATAAGTAGGCTATAAAACATTTATTTTTAAAGTTACCGTCAAAGTATAAAGCATTTTGGTGAGAAGGAATGTTATTGGAGTGATATGCAGTGAGGACATATGCAGAACTACATAGGAATGACAATTGTGGTTGATTTCATCGAAAACTTAATAGATTTGCTTTAGTGGTGAGCATCTTTTACCTTCGCAATTCGCATTGATTCCAGGTCTCCGTCGGCAGCCTTGTACTTCTGGCTGCCCCTGGACACACTCGACCCCTGGGGGCTTGGCCTCACTCCCTCGCCAGAGTCCCTGGAATCTTCATCTTGGAAGCTGCTCGCGGGGAAGGACCCCGAGTACCTGCTCTGTGACCTCTGGGTCTGGAGTGACGCAGCCGCTTGGTTCTGCCTCTCCCTCTGGCTCTGCAGGGCCTCCAGGCGGACGGAGGTCTGGCCATACCTGCGCGCCTGGGAGAAGGAGCCCTGGCGGAAGGGCTGCTCCTGGAATCGACTCTGTTCCGCCGCCGCGTCAGCGCTGCTGTACTGCCTGGCTACACCGCCTTGAGCGGCGAAGCCTGGTCCTTCGCCCTCGAGGTCGACTTCTGAATCCCCATAGATAGGGATCTGGGGGGCGGCTCTCTGCTGGAGGGAGTCAGACAGGTGGCCTGGAGGTTGCGGGAAGACCTGCGTTTCTTCCTGTTGGAGAGCCGTGTCCAGGAGAGCTGCCGGGGCAGGACTCTCGGGCGGAGACGCCGCCCGCGCCGCCACGCCCAAACACACCACCAGCAGGAGGCTCGCCTGGAACGAGCGGGGGAATGATTCGACTTTTTTCAATTAATGATGATATTAAAAATGTCCTTTATCTCTTTAATCTTCCGAAACAGACAGCACCACGTTATTGTAAGGTTGATACTCAACACAAATTCTTACACTTAATGAATGTGAAAACTAAAACTGAAATATAAGAGGAAAAGAGACCAAACAATTCAGTCATTCACATCCTTAGGCGCGAAGTGGAAATTCCGGATCGCGAGGAGACCAGACCACATTCACCGTGAAAACAACACCGAAGCCAAGGTTGCTTCCGGCCGCGAATCCCAGGTGGCGCCACCAACGGACTCGCTGCGCCGACTTTCTTCCTAACTGCTGCCGCCGCCATCGCCATTAATATTGCTACTGATAAAACTACCACTATTACTACGACTACTAGTACTGCTACTACTGCTATTAATAATGTAGTATCCTACATTAATAATGTAGGATACTACTATACGACTACTACTACTTCTGCTACTACGGCTTCTATTATTACTTAAATGATATTCATATCGAAATAATTAGATCTTCATTAATGATATTGAATATGTTAATATCATGATATTGTTATTATTATCATTATTATTATCGTTATCGTTATTATTGTTTTTATTGTCATGATGAATGATAATAATGATAACAAAATGATTATCATGATAATTAGAACAATGCTAATCGTACTAATGTTAACAATAATTATGATATTTTAATGGTAATAATAAATTATAAAATAAATGTAATAGTGAGTGAAAAGATGATAAAAGCAGTGATAATATTAATTAACAAATATATTAATGATAATGAAAATATTATCTTTAATGCTGATTATAATGAAAATAGTAATAAACAAGTAATGATTATACCAGCAATGATATTGATAATGATAGAAATTATGATAATATTGATAATGATAAAACTAATGATAAAAATAACACTAATAATGATGATGATAATGATGATAACGATGGTGATAATGATAACATTGACAACGATATTAACAATAAAGTTAATAATAACAATCATAAACAAAATGATAATATCAATAATAACAACAATGGTGATAAAAATAATGATGATAATTCAGAAAATAATAAAAATACTACTACTGATAATGATGATAATAATAACAATAATAATGATGACAAAAAGATGATAATGATAATAATAACAATAATAATGATGATAAAATGATAATAATAATAATAATAACAATAATTATAATAATGATAAGGATAACAATAATAATGATAACATCATTATTATCGCTACTATAATTACTAACAACACAACAACAACAACACCAATAACATTATCAATAATATTAATAAAAATGATAACAGAGATAACAATAACAATATCACTGTTATCATTGCTATTATTATTATCATTATCATTACTGTTATTGTTATCATTATCATTGTCATTATTGTCAATATTATTGTCATTATCATCATTATTGTTAACAACAACAACAAAAATAACAATAAGAATAACAATGATAATGATAATAATATCTATTAATCATGATAATGATGTTATTATTATCATTAATGATGCTGATTATAATTAAAATGGCAATGATAGTAACAATTATAATGCTAGAAAAGCTAACACTGATAACAATAATAAGGATGATAGTGATGAATACAGCAATAAAAATGATAATGATAATAATGAGGATACTAGTACTAATAACTGTTGCAATGGTAACAACAATGATGTTAATAATAATGGTAATAACAACAACAACAACAAAAACAATAATGATACTACTACTAATGATAATGATAATAATAATGATATTGATATTAATAATGATAATAATAATGGTAATGGTGATG
>NC_091560.1:16114394-16116894 GCF_042767895.1 Penaeus vannamei
AATGCTTATCGTCCTTCCTCGTCTCCTCGATAAGCTCCTCGCCGCCAGTGACTCCTTCCCCTTTCGTCTCCTTCCCTTTCGAAGGACTGCGGCGGCCATTTCGCCAAGTGCCTCCGTCTGGTATGCTTGGTAAGGTCCCCGTCGAGCGGCGCTTCAGTCCCCAGAATTGCTTGCCTTTACCCACGGCACTCGATCATGGGTCCTTCTCTCACGCTACAATGACAGGACTCTGGACATCTGTATCGTACTTTGGATTGCTTTGCATCTCTGGACTATGTGTAAAGGCCGGGATTTGGATCTTGTGGAGCTCTGCCATTGGCATCACTCCTTAAAACGCGATTCTCAATCCTGACTTATTTCAGGGAGGCAAGGGGCGCCACCCATGCCTTTCATCTTGCAAATACGAATGCCCTTAACGTCACATTGATACAGATTTTTTTCCTCCACGCCTCAGGGGGTCTGCTCTCGAGAGATCTCTTTCCAGGTCCGTCTCCTTCCCTTTCGTTCCACAAGGAAGTCTCAGGAGAAGAGTCTAAACCTGTTTTGCGGACTGGCAGTTTCAAGTCCTTTCGGAATGATCAGCTTTCCTCTTTCCCGGCAATGTAAAGACTGCTTGAAGTTCTGACAAAGAACCCAAGCGATCTGCGTCCGGCCCTTGTATCCTTTGCTCCCCGGAGGTGCTTTACGCCTGATTCCCTGACACTAGTCCCCCCCCCTTTCACACACGCACTCATAAGTCAAGCAGTTCTTAGGCCGAGAAGTCATGTCACGTCGTTACTCCCACGACGGCCTTGACTGAGCTGCCACGTGGTCTTACTTCCCTGAATCGTGAAAGGTCGCAGGGTCTCTTCCGTCTCTGAATGTGCTAGCTTCTTGTTGTGTCTGAAATTAACCTATTTTCTGCTATCTTCCCATTTCCTATTCATCGAACGATCTCTAATATTATATATAAGGAGCTCTTGAATTAGAACGGGTTAGGTTAGCCTTACACACAAACCTCTGTGTGTGTATATATATATGTGTAAGTATATGTGCTAATATTCACAGGCCATAGACAGAAATATGCACACACACACACACACAAACACACACACATACACACATGGATGTACACGTGTTAATATGCGTACATGTTTGCATATGTTGCTGGACATTTGTATGAGGTTGTTAGTTGCTATTTCTCGATCTGTTCTTTGGGTAAAAAGAATTGTTTTGTGTGCATTACCTGCTTTTCCTTTTCCCACGACAACTCCAAATCCTGCCCATGATTGTGTTTCTCAAGAGATAAAAGCGGTGGTTTAGAATTGGTGGGGATTTTAGAGTAAGAGGGAAAGTCGACGAGTAAATGCAGTGCTTGGTGATATGTAATATATGATAATTTGGTATTAAACGAATTAATACGTTGTTGTGTGATTACAATGCGTATATTTTTATGTATCTTGTATCATATGCTAATCTTCTTAACTATTGTAACCAAGATTATGATTTTAAACTGCTGTAGGAAAATTTCCATAATTTAATATCCTAATATTTCTAACATGTATAGTTTACACAGAAGGTCAAGGTAGAATATAAGCACAATTAATAAGTGAATCTGTTTACCAAGGTTTTATATATATATATATATATATATATATATATATATATATATATATATATATATATATATATATATTTTATATATATATATATATATATATATATATATATATATATATATATATATATATATATATATCACTACTGTGATCACTCAGAAGAATGCAGAATGCGTGGTGGTGCAAAAACTCAGCTGAAATCCAAAAGTTTGCTCAACTCTATGACCAAAACCTTTATAAGGCTATACAAAGCAGTCTATAGTCCATCGCAACCTCATACATCACCCTTATTATCTGCAGATGGTGCATCCCTGATCGGCGACCAGCAAGGCATTGGACAGATGGGCTCAAACTCGTTAATCAAAACGACCTCATCGACCCTGCCTTTGCTGACCATCTTCAGTTCTTCCACAAATAAAAGAAATAAACATGACTCCTTCATTTGGCGAAATCCACAAGGCCGTAAGAAAACAAAAAACAACAGAGCATTAGGTTCAGATGGGCTGCCTGCTGAAGCTGGACCTTAGGGGGTATTCCGCCGTCTTCACTGCCTAATCAAGAACTTTCGAGAAGCTAGACATGTACCTCAGACCCTAAAATACCCAATAGTACAGACAATTCATAACTGCACAGGTAGCAAGGCAGACCCCAGCAAATTCCGCGGTATCTCACTGCAAGGTATTTGCACGCATTCTGTCGGCTCGCCTTCTTGCCTGCATTTCAGACACTGTACTATCGGAATTCCAGTGTGGTTTCCGGAGAGGACGTGGTGCTACAGACGATCTTTGTGTCTTGGCAACTTCTTGAGAAGAGCCGGGAACAGACACGCGATCTCTTTGTAGCCTTTGTAGATCTAAATAAGGCATTCGACACCATAAATAGTGATGCTATGGAAAGCTGTC
>NC_091560.1:16121894-16124394 GCF_042767895.1 Penaeus vannamei
ATTGCCCCCCTTGCTAAGGTCACACTAGTCTTCTCTGCCCTGGGATCCCTAGACAGCTTCGCCGAAATCAGGTCAGCTGACCAGTCAAAAGCTGCGGCTGGTCTAACTTCGGCGAGGCTGCCCAGGGATCCCGGGATAGAGAAGACGTGTGACCTTAGCTTAACCGACCTTCATAGATGGTGGTGTCGTCGTCCGGAAGAGGGTCCGACTGCTTCATCACGAAGACGCCCTTGCTGAGGATGTTCTCCACGATGGTGCCGTACGTCCCGTCGATGAGCTTGAGGGACGGCGCCCACACCTCCGTGTAGTTGTTCAGTTTGTTGGATCTGTGGTCGCTCTGGAGGTTGCTGAACTGCAGCCGCGTGTCCAACCATTTCATCTGCACCTGGAGGTCGATGGCGATCCTGAAGGTGGCGAGGTCGAGCTTCCTTATGGTCCTGACGGTGAGGAACGTGTAGATGGGCACGGAGCCGCCGTCGATCCTCGGGGGCGGGAGCTTGCTGGAGTAGCCCGTCGGAGGCGACACCCTGTTGCAGTTGGCCTCGTCGCTCTTGTCGGGGCAGTCGAGCGAGAGGTCGCAGCGCTTGTCCTTTGAGATGCAGAGCCCGTTGCTGCACGTGAACTGGTCGTGGCCGCAGGAGGTCAGCAGAAGTATCGGCTGGAAATATATGTATGTAGATCCAGAGGTAAGTAGAAGAGAGAGAGGCATTTTGATAAATTGAAAATTGTGCAGTTGTTATGACAAGATTAAGATTTTACCCTGTAACCGATGTAAATCTGATCTGGGGATTAAATTGTGTTTGAAACATGTCAATATTACAATACTTTTTCTCACATGATGGCAGACAATACCAAAATTAGGCTCTTAAAATTTTAATGTAATTATCCATACATAGATTGCATTTACAGTTTCGTCACGTTTATGTTTTCTTTGAAAAGCTAATATCTAAGTAGTAGCAGGACACTGTACTCTCGACGCACCTTTTTATTCTGACACTTGTCTCCGACGACCGTCCACCTGTGGACGCCGAGAGGGAACTCCTCGTCGTACCTCTCGACCATGGTGGCCCGCAGCCCGGCGTACCTGCGGCTCAGCATCGTCCAGCTGCCGTTGAGCTTGATGAGTTCCATGTGCGAGTAGCCGTCGAAGCTGAGCTCCAGGTCCTCGTTCTCGTGGAACACAAACTTGCGGTCAATGAGGGAGAACTTGCAGAGTCCTCGCAGCGCCAGTGCCGGGTAAGACGTGAATCGACACAGGGTGCAAGTCTCCATGTCACAGGGACTCGCGGCCCAACTGTACCGGCTGTGGCTCACGGTAGCGACGCACTGGTACTGTTCCGACACGCTCCTGTAGATTGGCAGGAAGTCAGAGAAGGCCAGAGACTCGTTATCCAAAAGCCCTCGCCATTCCAAGGTCTGAGGGTCCCCGACGACGCCCAGCCAGGTCAGGTACGTCCAAGACGACGAACATTTGTCCTTGTGACGGACCGTTGCATTCCAAATCTTTTCGTTTTCGTATTTGCTTTTTGGGAGAGCCAGGTGGCCCCCGATGATCTCGCACCAGGTCCTCGCTCTCTCGAAGTCCATCTTCTCTGTGAACAATAGCGAGAAGTCGGCAATGCTTCCGGCGCACAGGTCGCTGATTGCGATGTCGTCGAGTTTCACGGCCCCGACTGCCTTGAGCTTGCCGTCGCCAAAGGATATCAAGGGAGCATTGAAGAAATCCAGGGTCTTACACTCCACCCACTCCTTCAGCTGCTCAGAGCCGAAGGCGACGTCGTAGATCCTATAGTCGGCCACCTCGCCGTCCAAGAGCTCGAAGGCGTTGAAGTCGCCGTCGACAGACCCTAGATTCCGACCGAGCACCAGGCGGCCGCCGCCCTTGACCTCCAACATGCGGCTGCGGCCAAGGAGCTCAGCGTTAACGGCTATGCGAACTTCTGCCGTCTGCAGAGGAAAGGGAGTTGCGGTGTCCAGTGCTAACCAGTGTATGCAGTAAACAAAGACGCTTGCGAAATGTCTTATTCACTGGCCATTGTCAAATGAATCCATCCATTTACTTACGTGTGCGTTGCCGCAGACGCAAAGGACTCACCTTGTTATTAATCCTTAGAATCAACTCGCCGGTCACGAGATTAACGGAGAGGCCAAAATGTTCCCACCTAAACATCTTTACCTCCATCTTCACGGCCTCAGCCACAGCGCCCCCGCAACACAGCACGTGGACCATTCGCCTGGATGGCGCGAACTCTGAAAAGAAGCCAAGTATCGCATAACATCTGGCGTTATTGCAACCAAAGGATACGAAATAACAAACCTAGGAGGAGAATGAGTAAAAAATAATGCAACGAGCAGCAGACTGACGTGAACGACATGAAGCAAGAGCAGCTCATAAAAGACAGTTATAGACACTCACCGACTAGAAGTTCTGTGCCTGAGTGGTCGACGGCATAGCTCAGCAGCGGAACGTGGGAGGTTGTTCTTCTGTTCATTACGCGAG
>NC_091560.1:16140572-16143072 GCF_042767895.1 Penaeus vannamei
TATTACATTTACAAAGAATAAGAAAAACATAACACGGAAGCAAAATTTTAGTTATTTATCAGTCGTAAAACGGTTAGTTTCAGGTAACTAACCCTTCAGGTGGTTTCATTGGCCGTACCTTTGAGCTCCAGCTTCATGTTAATGATGTAGACATTCGCCTATAATCAGGTCAAATCTGTTAGTGTGGGAGGTCAAGATTTTGAAATTAGTAGTGATATAAGGGTGGTTGTCAAGGTGAGAGTGCTCCATGATCATGCATTATAGGATCACTTCCATAGTGCGATTGCCGAGTTTCTCGCCAAGATTCTCGGAATGAGAGTGCTCTGATTGCCGAGATGGATGGTTCACTCAGTGATGGGCCAGTCCTGATAGACGCCTATATGCTCAAGGATGCGGTGTTGCATCTACTCGGGAGTAGATGGAATTGCGCCGAGGAGTTGATCCGGAAAGGCTGGTACTTGATGTTCTGAAAGCCATGTATAGAAGTCTTAAGTATCTGATTAACTGTAGTACCTGCAGATTGGTGTAAAACCTTCCGATACAGAAAATTATTGTGGTCTCTGTGAAATAGGCGGATTGGGTAGCCATCCGAAGTAGAACTTTTAAATACATCTTTTAAGTCTGATGACGGAGATTCATCCCCGAAATGTCTGCAATAGTGGAGTCATTCTCAGCATTTCTGTTTTCTCTTTTCCCGACCAGAATCACATTTCCAAGGGACGGCTTATACCCTGGACGTGTATGGAAGGATTGAAAAGAACTTTCGCTCTAAGAAACTGGAAAAAAATATACATATATGTGCGTGTGCGCACATGAATACACACACACACAAGCACGTGTGTGTCTGTGTGTTCAAATACATTTGTGTAAACAATAAATGTATAAGGAAGTTTCTCGCTCATTCGCTCTCTCTCCCCATCTAACGTTCACAAACTAAACTCATTCTGAAAAGTAAATCACTTGTTCTTTCCCTTGGCCTTCCCCTCGCATGCACTGTCCCTCCCGAGGACCAAGGACTGCACAGAAACCCAAACAAGGGAGACGCCCACGCCCGCCGCCCATTTCTCCGGGGAAACGGCCGTTGCGAAGACTTACTAGTTTGGAAAGCTCTCGCCGCCTCCTGGCTGGCACCGCGCGGCGCTCCGGTTCCCTCGTGCCAGTCACGGAAGAGTCTTGTATGTGTGTGAGTGTATTTATATGTTTATGTATATACATGTGTGTGTGATATATATATATATATATATATATATATATATATATATATATATATATATATATATATATGTGTATATATATATATATATATATATATATATATATATATATATATATATATATATATATATATATATATATATATATATAAGCATCTGTGTATAGTCTTTGTCTCTCAAGTGCCGCTCTGATTAACAGCACAGGCGTGGAAAAGCTTCGATCTCTTGATATATGCCCGTTACATAATACTGCAATATCATTTTGCTAATTTAGAATACATAGCACACGCCCAACGTCCGAAGACACATCGCCTTTTGCACCTAAGGTAAGTGGTCCGAGAGACGATACAGTACACGAATATTCGCTCATTTTTGAACTCTTGCACATAGATTCTTCCAAATTGCTTGTTTTACCTGTACTTATTGTTCCCAAACTAAATTCTGTCGGCCGCCATTTCAGTTTGGTTTATTTCTTTATCTACCACCCTCGCCAACGCACGGGCGTGGTCAAGCTGTGATATATGTGATGCAAGGTCACAGCATTATGTAACAGTACTATATAATGGAAATTTAGGCTATAGCATTATCATGACCTCATCTTCAAAGCTAAATGAAACATAGTAATAATTCCGTAGATTATGTAGCCTTAACATTCGAATCTCCATTTCGAGAACTAAAAGCGAAAGTCTCTGGTCACGTGATGAAGATCGGGACAGAGAGGGTTCGGATCTCATACAACGAGGAACGCTGAAGTCAAAGCGACAAAAAAGAAGTTAGCAAACAAATGAACAAACAAAACGGTGAACTGGAATGGAAAAGGATCGAAAAGAAAGAGAAAATATGACGAGAAATATGTATGGCAATATTCGTATGTTGTACCGTGTATACGAGAATATAGATAAAGGGACAGCGAGAGAAAGGAGAGGGAGAGAGAGAAAGAGAGAGCATGTTATGGATAGATAGGTCTATATAGATAGATACACAGTAAGAGAATGAAAGAGAGAGTGTGTGTGTGACAGACAGAGAGAGAGAGAAAGAATAATAAAATAAAGTAGAAAGACTGGCATAGCAAGAGAAAGAGAAAGGATCCATACAAGGATAAAGAAAAGACCCCAGAAACGGCGCCGCTTCTAATTAGCAGTGACCAAAAGCCATTAGTGTTCTTAAGTACAGCTAAGATTACACCTCGAATGAAGATTTATCTCCGAGGCTCCGAGGTCTCCTTCCCGGCAGCCCGCTCGGCCTCTCCTGCCCCGGCCCAGGCGCCTCCGTCGCGAGGGGATGCG
>NC_091560.1:16168072-16170572 GCF_042767895.1 Penaeus vannamei
TATTATCATTGTTATTATATAACCATTATTATAACCATTTTAGTTATTATTAGTAATATTGTTATCATTTTAATTATCATAATTATCATTATTATTATTATTATCATTATTACTATTACTATTGTTGTTGTTGTTATGATTATTTTCATCATTATCATTATTACCATTATTATTTTTATTGTTATTATGATTGTCATTATTATTATTATTATCATTATCATTATCATTATTATAGTTATTACCATTATGATAATTTTATTGTTATTTTTGCCATCATTATCCTTATTGTTATCCTTATCATTATCATTATTATTATCATTAATATTATTATTATTATTATCATTATAATTTTAACTATCATTAAGATCACTACCATTATCATCGTTATTAATATTATTGTTATGAATATTATTGTTATCATTATTCAGTATTATTGTTATTATCATCATCCCCATTACTACCCTTACTATTACTTACATCATCATTGTTATTATCATTATTATTGTTATTATCATTATTATTATTATTATCATAATAATAATCATCATCATCATAATCATCATCATCATCATCATCATCATCATCATCATCATCATCATCATCATCATCATCATCATCATCATCATCATCATCATCATCATCATCATTATTATCATTATCACTTATTATTATTACCATTATTATTACCATTATCATTTTTATGATAATTCTTTTATTTTTGTAATATATCATTATCATTATTATTTCGATTATCATAACTATTATTATTATTATTATTATTATTATTATTATTATCATTATTATTGTTATATTCATTATTCTATTATTAGTGTTGTTATTGTCACTATTATTATTAATTTCATTATCATGATTACTATCGTTATTATCATTATCATTGATATTATTATTACTATCACCATCATTATTATCATTATCATTATTATCGTTATTGTTATTTTTGTTGCTGTTATTATAATCATTATTATTAACATTATTATTATTATTATTATTATCATTATTATTGTTGTTATCATTATCATTATCATTATCGTTATTAGTAGTAGAGTTACGAATGATCCGGATCCAGAAATTTTATTAATGATTGCATCAGTTACCAGTTACTATTATCATCATTACTTCCATTACCTCTGCCAAGGACGTCACGAGTGCACTTGAGAAAGAGGCGATTTTAATGTGATTCTTCAAGTGTGAATATGTGTATTGCATCAGTGGTCCCATTGCCTTGGCGGAGGTATGCGCTCACTGTAGGCTTCAAGTTATTATTATTTGTAGTAGTGCTGCCATTATTACTATTATCATTCTTGTAATATTTGTCATCACCTTTTCTTCATTATCATATCTGTTTTCGTTCTAAATATGATCGTCATCACCATCGACGTTGTTATTGCTAGTATCTTATGTCTCTTTTAATGGTCATATCGTTTTGACAGCAGCAGTATTATCAAAAATACAGCTCTTGTTACTTCGGCCATGATTATTTTCATCGATATCATTATTATTATTATTATGGTTGTCGTTATTACTACTGCTACTACAACTACAACAAAATAGCAACAACTACTACTGCTACTAAAAACTGCTTCGAGTGCTATTACTGTTGCTGCTATTACATCTACTACTTCTGCTACTATTACTATTGCTACTACTACTACTATTAATACCACTACTACAACTACTACAACTAGTGCTACTACTACCACTATTTCTACTACTACTACTGCTGCTGCTGCCATGACTACTCCTACTACTATTGCTACTACTGCTACTACTAATAGTATTACTACTAATATTACTACTACTACTACTATTACTACTACAATGGTTACTACTACTACTACTCCTACTATTACTACTACTACTACCTACTACTGCTATTGCTACTACTACTACTATTACTACCAATAATGTTACTACTACTACAACTACTTTTACTACTACTACTACTACTACTACTACTACTATTGCTACTACTAATACTACTACTTCTATTACTACTACTCCTACCACCACTACTACTGCTGGTGTTACAGCTTCCATTAGTATCAACATTATCCTTGTGTCATTATCATTATCATATCTGCCAATATCATGTACATGGAACTGATGTTGGTATCATTATCATTACCCAATACAATATTATCATAATTGTTTATGTATCTTCAATATCAATGTCACCATTATCATCAAGAGTATTATCAATATCATTACTAAAGCCATCATTATTATCATTCGAATCATCATTATCATCATTCAGATCATCATTATCATCATTCAGAGCATCATTATTATAATCTATACCATCATTATTATCACTCAGATCATCATTATCATCATTCAGATCATCATTGAATTTCAGATCATCATCATCATCATTCAGATCATCATTATTATAATTCATGCCATCATTATCATCATTCAGATTATCATTAGCATCATTCAAATCATCATTATCATCATTCAAAACATCACTACCATTAAA
>NC_091560.1:16175572-16183072 GCF_042767895.1 Penaeus vannamei
TCTCTCCTCCTTTTACTTCACTTTCCCTCCTCCTCCTTTCTTTTCTCTTCCTTCTTGTGCCTCCTTCTTCCTCTCCCTTTCTTCTCTCTCCTCTTTTTGATTCACTCTTCCTCCTCCGTTTTTATTTTCTCTCCTCCATTTACTTCACTCCTCCTTCTTTCTTATCTCTATCCCCCCTGTGCCTCCCTCTTTCTCCTTCGTTCTTCCCTCCCTCCTCTTGTGCCTCCCCCTTTCCCCATCCACCTCGCTTTCTCCTCCCCCTCTCCCTTCCCCCCACCATTTAGTCCCCCCATTCTCTCTCCCTCCCCTATTCCTCCCTCTCCCCCCCTCCCTGCTGCTCCTCCGCCCACGACGCGGCACCTACCGCCCCCCCCCCCCCACCGGAGGACGCTCCCCCGGGGACAGGGCGCTCATGGTTCCGTTGGCGCCGAAGGGGCTCCTCGGCGCCTCCGGCCGGCTCCTGCGCCATCGCTGTCACCTTTGCTGATCTATTGATTTTTTATCGTTACTGCTTTAATTGGTTTCACTGTTATTAATATTATTATTATTGATATTGTTATTATAATCATTATCATCACTGTTATCATCATTATTATCATTACCATGAAAATCACTAATAGTATCATTATATTCTCATTATCAAAGGCAGTAGAAGTTGTCGATTATTTCTTTTTCAACTCCTTCTGATATGTTTTGTTTTCCATAAAGGACGGAGGATATAAGCGAGTAGGAAAATGAATTTATTTTGCACTTTTGTATTTCTCACTCAAATACAGTCTCTGAATATTCCCCATTACTCCCCACCACGCCCACACACAGTCGCACGACCAAACACACACAAATACACACAGTTACACACACAAGCAAACACACATACACACAAACACACACATATACAGACAAACACACAAAGCAACAATGAAGTGAAGATCATTTCAACATTTTTTCCGTGCATTAGCCTCCTTCTTTGCACACGTTCTTCTGTTAACGCAAAATGATCGCTAAACCAATGACAAATTTTAACTTTATATAACTACGGCTCTGTTTTCTTTCCAGCTCGTATAGACAAGTTAGATATATTCCTAAGATTATTTCTGTGACTGGCGGTGAAATTACGAAATCATACAAATATTTTAAGGATCGACATTGTTATCTTTTCCTAGATAGGTAGGTGTACAGATGAATAGATATAGATAGACGCAAAAAATAATCGAGGAAGACAAAGAGAGAAAATAACGAAAAAAGTTCATTGTTGAGGGATCATCTTAGCCGCTATTCTCAGTCTCATTCAACCGCATTTTATCAGCAGGAAAACCAGATTATCTCTCCTATGAACAGACGTCGAAATAAAGACCTGTTTAGTTTCATTATGCAGGGTTGGATTAGGCAGATGATGACGTTAAAGGATTATAATGACCGTTAATGCGAACGGCTGTCGGCCTGTCCTGCGGCTTCAGCGTCGATGGTGAAAGGTGGCCGTTTGTAGGGGCTGTGAGAGATGGCCGTCGTTTGAGTAATTCCTCTCTCTCTCTCTTTTCTTTCTTTCTCTGTCTGTCTCTCTGTCTCTCTGTCTCTCTCTCTCTCTCTCTCTCTCTCTCTCTCTCTCTCTCTCTCTCTCTCTCTCTCTCTCTCTCTCCTCTCTCTCTCTCTCTCTCTCTCTCTCTCTTTCTCTCTCTCTCTCTCTCTCTCTCTCTCTCTCTCTCTCTCTCTCACTCTCTTTATCCATCTGTATGTATATGTGCTTATATCTGTGCAATATATATATATATATATATATATATATATATATATATATATATATATATATATATATATATATATATATATCAAGTATATAAAGCCACTCCACAGCCTTTCGTCCTTTTACCGCTTACATTAGTTTCTCGCGATTCTTTTGAAGCCAGACGTCAAAGACATATTGACGCTTCAAAATTTAGCAATATCGGCCAAGTGGCCTCGTCACTCCCGCGGCATGAAGTCATTTGCTCAAGAGTTGCGGTATGTCTTCAAGGCGCTTTCGAGGGGAATGATTTTTCGCCCACGGCAGCCACTCGCCCATTTTATTTCGTAGGACGAGGGTGGGGGCGACGTGTAGAGGGGGGGGGGGGGGTTGGGGGGGGTATGCAAGACAGGGCGATTTTCCAGTTTTAATTAAAACACCCACGCACACTTATACTGCACTCTGGCATGCATTAATATCATTTTTTTTTTTTATTCACTTTAACCACACACACTCACACGCTCACACAGAAAGAAAAGACCCAACACACACACACACACACAGTCTCTCGCGCGCTGCACCTCGCACTTTCACACAAAACACACCCTTCTTGCCATATTGCCGAATGCACACAGGGAACCATTGTTATATAACGTCTCCTGACACTTTATTGCAATTAGGGCCGAGTCCCACTTAACATTTCTCTCCCTAGATATTGTCATAAAGCATCCCTTAATTTGCAGAAAGATTCAAGGTATTCTAATTATAACTTGGTTCCATAGAACGTCGTAAACGTCGAAAAACATCCAGACGCCCAAAAGTATCCATTGTCATATCACTGACAATGGATAGCTGTCAATAGCACCAAATTCGCTTTCATTTTTATCTCTTTCCCCTGGCATTATCTGTCCATATCTATCTACCAATCAGCGGTAACCTGTCCCTCTCTTTTCTTATCCACCTGTCCGCACTTGTCTCTCCGCCAATCAGCGCCCATTTCATTCATCTAATATTCGGCTCATCAAGCACCCTCTCCTTCTATCAGTCTCTTTAATTATCTGCCAATTCCTCCCCATTTCTTCTCTCCTCCACTCGCATCCATCTCCCTTTATGCAAATGAGCTCAGACGCAGCAGCATTTCCGCGGGAGACAGACGCGAGTCCTTCGCCGGGAGCGTTCGTTCGAGGTACAAATGTCGCCCTTAAGGAAGGCCTTTGTCAGTGTCTCCGTCTTGTCTCGCGAGGAGTTGCCGGATTTGTCTCGGGTCGTCTCGCGCTCGGGCTCGGCGCGCCGTCTACCCTGCTGCTCGTCCTCTTGCACGGAATGTCCTTCACTGCGGCCGAAATCATTAGTCTGATTAATTCTATTATAAATATCATTATTTTCATTGTGGCTATTGCAATCATTACTGTTGTTGATGTTAGTCTATCAGTTAATTAAGCGCTGCACCAGAATGTGTGATTATCTCGTCGCCCCATTGTAATTTTTAAGTCCTTATTGAATCCTTATCCCATACGGTTTTAATTTCTGTGAATGTCTTTCAGAAATGTTGCGTTGTAATTGACGATTTCTCAGAATCGGCGATCCTGCTCTTTCTCCCGTTTCCTAGTCGATCGCCGTCGCACCAAGCGGGGAATCCGTCGTTCTTTTCTTGCACTGAGTGGAGGATGAACAGAGGCATAAGCACAAGCACACAAGTCCACATTCACAAGCACACGCACATAGCCGCACACAAGTAAATGCACATACAGACGCACTTAAACGCACATATACAAGCACACGCACACAGTCGCACATAAGTAAATGCACATACAGACGCACTTAAACACACATATTCACGCACACAAAACACATCCACATACACACAACACATACAGACACACACACACACAACACAAATACACAAAACATACACACGCGCACAGACGCACACAAACACACACACACATGTTATCTCACATATCCCAAGGACACCGCATCGCATATCTTCTACCATAACGATAACAAAACACAATGGCGAGGGAACCACATAAACATGGGTCAAACATGTTGCCGTGATTATTTATATAAATAGATTACCGATAGATAAGATTTATGAGCGTAAGCGATGATGATAATGATAAAAAACACCTGTTTTGAGACCATATTACAGGGCGAAATACTAATGTGAAATAGATACATTCAGGGGCGTGGCAAGATTAACAGGGAGGCGGACAGAAGCTAATCGTTGTTAACCGAATAAGGGAAATGCTAATGACTGACAAATAATTCGATAAATAAATGCTAGTAAACACAAACAACAGGAACAAGAGAGCAGAAGGCACACGCACACAGACACACACACATGCACACGAACACACACACACACACACACACACATTGGCACATACAGTATATAGTTTATCAGTCACGGAACATGGACACAACATATAGCATTATGGCGTTTATTTTTATTGTTTTAAAAATCTATACTTGGCGGCTGTTGCTTCCCCCCCCCCCTCTCTCTCTCTCTCTCTCTCTCTCTCTCTCTCTCTCTCTTCTCTCTCTCTCTCTCTTTCTCCCTCTCTCCCTCTCTCCCTCCCTCCTTCTTTCTCTCTTTCCCTCCAGCCCTCTCTCTTTCCCTCCCTCCCTCTCTCCCTCTCTCCCTCCCTCCCTCTCTCTTTCCCTCTCTTCCTCTCCTTTCTTTCTCTCCCCACCCCCCTCCTTCTCTAATTGATACCAAACTTGCTATTCCTCGTGCAACCCATTTCACTCGCCCATTCAATAAAACCACAATTGAATATCATCTTTGGGCCATCCTTCTCTCATCTCTCCCTGAAGGCACAATATCATTTGCAATTCCATGAAGCTTATGGAAATATCTCTCGTAGTTATATTTTACTCAGACGCATATGATGTGTCTATTTTTTTTTTGTTAAGTTTCCCCTCTCGTGGGCTTCGATTGCTGGATCTGGTCGATATTAAGTCATTTGGTGGAGTGGTTAGTGTGTTTTGCTTGTTATTGTTATTATCATTATCATCATCATTATTATTATTATTATTATTATTATTATTATTATTATTATTATTATCATTATTATTATTACTATTATTATCATTATTATCATTATTATTATTATCATTATTATTATTGTTGTTCTTGTTCTCCTTGGCCTTGTTCTTTCTTTTTTTTCTTATGATGTTATTTTTTTCCTGAACGGTTTTGATCAATTATCACTCGTTTTTTTTTTTTTTTTTTTTTTTTGTCTTTTTCGTAGTCTTTCTTTTCTTTTCTTTTTTACTTCTCTAATTCTCTCTCTCTCTCTCTCTCTCTCTCTCTCTCTCTCTCTCTCTCTCTCTCTTCTCCTCTCTCTCTCCTCTCTCTCTCTCTCTCTCTCTCTCTCTCTCTCTCTCTCTCTCTCTCTTCTCTCTCTCTCCTCTCTCTCTCTCACTCTCCCTCTCACTCTTTCTCTCTCTCTCTCTCTCTCTCTCTCTCTCTCTCTCTCTCTCTCTCTCTCTCTCTCTCTCTCTCTCTCTCTCTCTCTCTCTCTCTCTCTCTCTCTCTCTCTCTTTCTTTCTCTTTCTCTCTCCTTATCTATCCATCTATCTCTGCACTAAATATGTGAATATATCTCAGACACACCAAAAAAATCTTTTAAATGTGTTTTCTATACATACACAAGTAGCACCATTTGGGGTTGTGGCAAGTAGGAGAGTCGTGTGCCTGTGTGTGTGAATGTGCGTGCGTGCATATGTGGATGGGCGCGTGCGTGCTTGCGTTCGTGTGTCTGCGTGTATATGTAGTTGCGTGCGTTCGTGTGTGTGTGTCTGCGTACATGTGCGGGGCAGCGCCGCCGCCGAGCGCAGGCGAGGACAGGCGAGGGCAGGAGAGGGCAAGCGAGGGCAGGAGAGAGCAGGCGAGGGCAGGAGAGGGCAAGCGAGGGCAGGAGAGGGCAAGCGAGGGCAGGAGAGAGCAGGCGAGGGCAGGAGAGAGCAGGCGAGGGCAGGAGAGGGCAAGCGAGGGCAGGAGAGAGCAGGCGAGGGCAGGAGAGAGCAGGCGAGGGCAGGAGAGGACAGACGAGGGCAGGAGAGAGCAGGCGAGGGAAGGAGAGGGCAAGCGAGGGCAGGAGAGGGCAAGCGAGGGCAGGAGAGAGCAGGCGAGGGCAGGAGAGAGCAGGCGAGGGCAGGAGAGGGCAAGCGAGGGCAGGAGAGAGCAGGCGAGGGCAGGCGAGGCCAGGAGAGGGCAGGAGAGGGCAGCGCAAACACACCTCATTAGTAATGCTTATAATCACCCAGGATAATGGCCACGGAAATCCCTCCGGTGTGAATCAGGAGAAGGGGAGGAAGACAGAGTAGAAAGAGGGGAGAGGAAGGGAAGGAAAGGAGAAGGGAGGAAAGAGGAGAAAGGAGAGGGGAGGTTGGGAGGAGGGAGATGAGGGAAGGAAGGGATGAGAGGCGAGGGAAGAGGGGAATAGGAAGGAGAAGAGATAGGGAAATAGATGAGAAAGAGGGAGAGGTGAAAAAATGGGAAAACGGCGGGAGGAGAGGGAGAGGGGAAAATAGAGGAAGGAGAGGGGGAGAAGGAGAGAGGAAAGGGGAAGAAAGAAAGTAAGGAGGATGTATTATCCCTTAATCCTTCTTATCCTTCATTATCTCTCTTTTATTTCTCATCTTTTGTGGGTCAGTTAACACAGTTGGAATGTTTTGTCTTTAATATGCTCTCCGCTTCGTGTCAAACTTTTCTAATACATTTTACTTCCTCGGTCTCTGTCTGTTTGTCTGACTGTCCGTACGTCTACAAATCTTTGTTTATTTATCTATCTATCCGTTTTTGTGCATCTGTACATCTTAGAGCTGTTCATTGAGACGAGGATTTACACGGCCAACAATTCCTTAAAAGAAGCTCTTACTCATTAAAGACACTTTTAGTTGTCATTAAAAGAAAGCTTCCCTCCCACCCATCCACCCACGCCCTCCCTGAAAAGATAGATAAATAACTAAAAAGGCGAAGGCGGTGGAAGAGAAATGGCGGTTCCTCGAATGACTTGGAACGTTTTCTATCACGAATTCATTACGTGCAGGGGAGACTCATCAAGAATTCGAGTAAGTCAGGGCAGTTGGAGCTCAAACAGAGAAGAGGCGATATGGACATAATTTTCACATATATCACGTTGGGAGGATATTGGAACATTTGCATAGCATTGAATTTAAAGGTTTGGTTGTAAGATATAGCGTCACATTCATTGCATTTCTGTCTTTCGGGAGAGAATTATTAAACTCCATATACATAAGGCAGCCCAACTTATGTACCTATCAATAAATGCCCAAACACACCAATTCGCGCACGTTTAAACTGACTGATAGGTTGACAACCAGATATAATGGTAAGTAGGTAAAAGGCAAAGCTCTAATTATGTAGGTGTATGAATATATACATATATATATATATATATATATATATATATATATATATATATATATATATATATATATATATATATATATATATATATATATATATATATATATATATATATATATATATATTATAATCAAGAAGCAGGAGGTTCAACATGAACCGCTGTGGCTCTCCATGGCATTCCGTTTTGCGCCATTCTACAGACTTCCACGAGTCCTCCGCCTCCCAGATTTTCTTTGATGTCTGAGTTTCTCATTTAAGGTCTTCGTCTGCCTCGCTTCCCATAAACATTCCCCGCCAACAGGTCTGCCTCAGAGTTTATTTCCTCATTCCATGCCCTACAAGTGTCATATTCCTTCTAGTTATTGATGCCAACAATCTT
>NC_091560.1:16188072-16200572 GCF_042767895.1 Penaeus vannamei
TTCTATCCTCGGGGTCCCTAAGAAACAAGAGCCGCTCGTCCCGCGTTCGCGCAGCGTCTGGGAGCGAGGGAAATTTATGAGCAGCTATTAGTAAGGCTGATCTACCCGACGTATCGTTATTCTAATGTTCCCTCTTTATTATTTCCCCTCGTGAAGTGAGGGCCCGATGCTCGCACCCCTCTCTCTCCCCTCTCCTCGCCTCCTCCCACTCTCATCCTGTCTGCTCTGCCAGTGACGAAGTGATGCATTTGTTTTCCCGACGGTTATCGGTTTATAGAAGAAATGTAGGTCTATAATTTGTTTTTGTTCATATGCTCCGCCACGTAACAACGAGACGCAATATTTAACCACCGGCTTGCTTATTAAACATTCCTTCCCCCCTTTTCGTTTCCTTTATCGGAATATATCCCACCCACAGCTTTCTATCCCCGAGCCTATTTCACACTACGAGGCGAAGGCGCGTGTTTATGTTTACACATGTCAGTGCGGCGGGATCGCGGATGCAGCGCGACGCAATCTCAGCCATTATATAAAGCAACAATATGAGTCAATTTGCCGTGCGTCCATCAAGGTATAGCAAACACCTGTTCCACCGGAGAGAACGCCTTGCGGGGCGAATATTACGGCGATTTACATTTTTCTCTCGTGTCAGCTTATCATAGGGGTGTCATGTATTCTCACTGTTCGAAATTTATCCATTTTTCATTCTTTTTTTCGTCTCCTCCCCTACGCTTTTTTCATAGCTTTTTCTTCGTCTTCTTCTGAAATTTATCCTTTTCTCTCTTTTTCATCTCTCAGTTTATTTGTTTTTCATATCTTTTCTTCCTCTTTACGTTCTTCTTTCTTATTTTCACTTTCCTTTCCAAATGAAAGTTATCGTTATTTTTCTTATCTCATGCATGTTTTCAGATGGATGTTTTGGTATCAGATGTTACACGATCTATAGGGATCAAATATCCAGTCCAGGAACTTTTTAACCGCAAATATTTTGAACCTCACATCATAATGGTAATTAAATAGAGAAGGATGGAAAGGGAGGAAATAGGATCCGATACCCGAGTGATGCAGCAGTAATACTAGAGTAAAACCTGGAGAAATAAATTGCGTGCTAGATAGAAATCGCTATGGCTGGTAAAACGAGATGGAAATTACGAACTTTTGAACTGAAGATCGTTTACTTACACGCACACATTTATACGCACAACGCGCATGAATGTGTATGGATAGATGTATACAGACGAACGTTTACGCAAGATATTTACACATACACGCACACACATACACACACAAACCCACACACATACACACACGCGCAAACACACACACACAAACTCACACATACACGCACACATACACACACGCACGCACACACACATATGCCCATACAAACACACCACACTCAGAAAAAAAAACTAAAAAAGACCTACTAAAGCATCGAGACAGCCTTTTTAAAAGACCGGACGGACTTCTAATTGGATTCTTTAAAAAATGTCCTGAACAATTTAGTCCTCCATTACTGCTGATGTTCTAAAACTTGCCAAGAAAACATGGAAATTAGCGAACACTACAGCCAAGCACATATAGACCCAGTATCCCTGACCACTAGAGTATGGAAACCGCTCTAAAAATAGTGGTTAGTCTACTCTAAAACTAGATTTGTTAAAAGACACAATTTGATATCAAGAAGTCGATTTAGGGATTAAGGCAATGAAGAAGAAAAGGAAGCCAATTTAGCCTCAGGGCGGCCAGGCAGCGCGTCTCAGGTTGCCCGGATGCTGCGACACCGAAGCGGCTTCATAGAATCTACGAGAGAATTCGAAGCCTCAAATTCCCCTTGACCGGAACCGTTGAGGGAAGGGCTAGATCAGTAGCAACTCGAGGAGGTGTCATGGCGTCTGTTTGTAAAGGATTTTGACGAAGAGGGAAACGCGAACAAGAACACATAGATGGAGTCAAAGGATAGTTCCTCGAATCGCTGTAGAACTTTATGAAATACAGATTAACAGAGCCATTAGCGGTAAACACTCAACGTGGAAATAAGCAACTAGTGGAGTACCACAGGGATCAGTCCTGGTACAAATTCCGTTTTTTTCATCAACGTTCAACGGCCAAATGCATGCCCAGGCAGCCATTCGCAGTAAGAACGAAGAGCGTTGGCAAGGTGGAACAAGTACAAGAGGCAGTCACTACATGGGCGGCAGCTTTACGACGTAAGAACCGAAGAAAATAAAACTATTGCCTTAGAAAAAGTGGGTAAAAGAGGAACAAGAGTACGCTGGAAGAATTATGGAAGAAAACGTAACAAAAGGATGTCAAGAAATTTTGTTCTCCAGATGGAACAACTTTCTAGAAATCGTTTTTTGAACAAGTAATATATAATTACAAATAAGATTGTCGAAACATAGCAATCAGGTTATGCTGCGGTACTCTCTCTCTCTCTCTCTCTCTCTCTCTCTCTCTCTCTCTCTCTCTCTCTCTCTCTCTCTCTCTCTCTCTCTCTCTCTCCTGTATCATTAGAAAATAAAGACATTCACATCATATATACCTTGATATTACAAATACTGAACATAAAGAGAGAAGGAGAGAAGGGGGAGAAGGAGGAAATGGGGAGAGAAAGAGAAGAAAAGGGGAGAGGAGGAGGAAAGGGGAGAAAGGGGGAGGAGAGACGAAGCAAGAGGCGAGGACAGATGCCGAGCGTCCGTCACTCGCTCTGACGCTTCTGTCGCCGACGACCAGGCTGATGAGGAATCGAATTTTTCGCTTTCGTTTCTCTCTTTTTTCCCTTCTTTCTCGTCTCGTTCTTCTTATCCATCTTTCTTTGTTTCTTTCCTCTTTTCCTCAATCTTTATTGTATTCTTCCTCTACTACATACTCTTATTCCTTTTCTTTCCTTCTTCTATTTCTTATTATTCTTCCATAGACTATCCTCATCACCGCCGTCAACATTATCTTCATAACTTGTTATTCACCATCTTTATCGGCCTCGCTCTCCTCCTCTCCTCTGCGCCTCCTAAGCTCATCTTCAGAAGGGAAAGTTACTTGCTTTGATCACCGTGATGTTGTTGTTGCTGTTGTTGTTTGATTTTGTTTGATTTTGTTGTTTTTGGCGGAAAGGTGTTTGCCTTCCTGCGGGGGGGGGGGGGGATAAGAGTCTCCCTCTCCCTCTCTCCTTCCTCCTCCTACTCCATCTCCTCCTACTTCTTCCTTCTTATTCATCTCCTTCTTCTTCTCCCTTCTTATCCATCTCCTTCTTCTTCTTCTCCCCTTTCTCCTTCTCCCTTCTTCTCCATCTCCTTCTTCTTCTCCCTTCTTCTCCATCTCCTTCTTCTCCCCTCTTCTCCTTCTACCTTCTTCTCCATCTCCTCCTTCTTCTTCCTTCTTCTCCATCTCCTTCTTCTTCTCCCTTCTTCTCCATCTCCTTCTTCTCCATCTTCTTCTCCCTTCTTCTTCATCTCTTCCTTCTTCTCCCTCCTCTACCATCTCGCCTTTCCATTGGTAACTTGTCGTCCGATTTTCTTCTTCTATTTCGTCTTTCAGCTTTCCTTTGTTTTTCATCTTTACTTTTCTTTTTCCTCTTTTTTTAGCTCGATTGCCTTCGTCGATTCGCTACCCTTTTGCTTCGCTGTCTTCGTCTTGTTCTTTCTCTTGCTCTCCTCATTTTCTTTCTCTAGGACGCTCTCCTCTTCTTCCTTTGACACTTCCTCCTTCTTCGAGCTCCTCCTCCTCCTACTGCTCGGCCTCTTCCTTTGTTCTTCTAACTTTTTCTCCATCTCTTCTTCCTCCCTCCTCCACCTCTTCCTCCTCCTCCTTGTTCTCCTTTTTTCCCTCCTCCTCCATCTCTTCTTCTTCCTCCTCCTCTTCCTTCCCTTTCTTCTCCTTCTTATTCTCCTATTTTCTCCTTCTCTATCCCTTCCTCCTCCTCCATCTCTTCTTCCTCCTCCTCCTCAATCCCTTTCTTCTCCTCCTTGTTCTTTTTTTTCCTCCTCCATCACCTCTTCCTCCTCCAT
Organism: Penaeus vannamei; assembly: GCF_042767895.1. Taxonomy (NCBI): domain Eukaryota; kingdom Metazoa; phylum Arthropoda; class Malacostraca; order Decapoda; family Penaeidae; genus Penaeus; species Penaeus vannamei. The sequence goes on from NC_091560.1 coordinate 16,192,080, forward strand.
CTCCTCTTCCTCCTCCATCTCCTCTTCCTCCTCCTCCTTCTTCCCTTTCTTCTCCTTTTTTGTCTTCCTCCTTCTCCTCCTCTTCCCCTTTCTTCTCCTCCTCTTCCCCTCCTTCTTCTCCTTTTTTCTCCTCCTCCTCCTCCCCTTCCTCCCCTTCTCCTCCCCCTTTAAACACCTCCCCCCCCCACCGGCGCCCCTCCCTTGGCCCGTCCATCACGGCGAGGGGCAGAGGCTCCGTCACCCGCGCCCTTTCCTCGCTCTCGGGGTGACGCGGAGGACGAGGAAGTGACGAAGAGGCGAGGACGGCGAAGGGAGAAGGATGAGGGAGGGAGGGAGGAGAGAGAGGAAGAGGGAAGAGAGGAAGGAGAGGAAAGAGAGGGAATGCGGAAGGAGAGATTGAGAGAGAGAGAGAGAGAGAGAGAGAGAGGGAGGGAGGCAGGGAGAGAGAGAGAGAGAGAGAGAGAGAGAGAGAGAGAGAGAATGAGAAAGTGTGGAAGACACGATAGATAGAGAGAAAAACAGACAGAGTGACAGATAAAACGTTTACTGGTTTTCCTACTCGGCCCGTGTCTGGCGAGCGAACAGGACCAAAGAACAGAAAGAGAAATATAAAGTTGGCCGCGAAACAAGACTCCATTGCCAGCCCTCGATGCACAGGTCGATACAGAATTCAGTATAAATGGGAAGTTAAACGGCGCCTCTGCTTCAGCGACCATCTCTCGCCGGTTCGAAGTTCACCTAGTTCTTCCACCTCGCCTTTCCCTTTTTAATGATGTTGCTGTTGTTGCTGTCTCTTTTGCAATCACTTTTCATGATTATATCTATAGCTATTATAGAGGCAAGTCTACCTGACCCCCTTCTATATGTATAATAGAATTATTTATTTGTATCTTTTATGCCATGGGTTGAAAATAATAAAAATAATTTTCAGAAATCCCAAACTCTCCCGTAGCGCCCCGGCTTCTCGTACCCCCCCCCCCCACTTGCTAACAGGGGCATAGTATGATGCTTCCGCGAAGGAATTGCATTAACCTCAGCCCAAACTGAATTTCGCGCCAAAAGCTTTTAAATCTTTTCTAAAACTCAATGATACTCTGTCTCCCTCAGGGGTTCGGATACCTTTATCGGATATCTGTTTTGCATTTTTTTTTGTTTTTTTTAATCTTATTTTTTATCTCTCTTATACTAAAATTACTGCTCATACTATTGGGTATTACGGCTATCTACCTTTCTAAAGTCCTGTTCGCACAAACACACAATTCACACAGGCGCGTCCACTTATAAATCCACACATACATCAAAGCATCAAGGAATTCCGACCAGATCCTTGCCCTCAGATGCACGACCAGCGAGCACGGGAAAGACGCACGAATCCCTCGCTGTACAGTGTTCCGTAACATTGAATTTCATGTTCATCCCACAGCCAGGTTTGCACGTGTTTTGCGCAGGGAGGGATTGCAAAAAAAAAAAAAAAAAATGGATTTCATTTGGGTCATTTCGCAAAAAAGTAATAAAAAAATCCTTTGAAACTTTTGAAACGCGATGGGTAAGATCGTAGAGTTATTGCATCCTGTGTGTTTTCTCCTGCGCGCGCCACGGCAATAAAACCTTTATGAAATGCATTCGATAAACGGAAACTCTCGGGGTCGATTTGATGACTTGCTTGTTCTCTGCTGGCTCTGGCGAATGCATTTCCTCCGCTCGTAATACAGTAAAAAGAGAGATAAATGAATAAACAGACAAATGAGAAAGGGAAGAGTTAAATATAAATTACATTAACGGGACAGGTTTTTATGGATCCTGCATTATGAAACAAACCCTAAATCTTTGCCGAATTATTCTTTTTAGTACTTTGAATATAATCATGATACACGTAGACATTCTATATTGCACAAAACATGATCAAATAAAAAATGCATCAGTGCTTAATAATTCTAAACAACAGGATGATAAAGAGAGAAGGAAAAGGAGCGTTCGTCGAGAGGAAACCCTTGTATTTTGCCGTTAAAAGTACGTAAGTTATTTTATCTTCATCGCTTTACCCGTATCCACAAGCACGGACCATTTCTCTGTCATATGCAAATGTTTTTTTAATAACACAGGTATGCAAAATAACCTAAAGTCTTTTGAGCCAAATAACACTTTTTCGAAAAACGAGCGAAGTGTGTTATTCCGAAAATTCATGACTCCTAAAAGAGAAAGATTTGATTGCAGGTTTTGTTGCATATTATTGCCTGATTTATCACTTATCCGTGTAATAAATTCCCAAGAAGCGCGTAATAAATCCTTGAGTGCATTATCAAAATAAATAACCTGGACTTTCATGGCCGATAATGATAGCAATGCGTAGGGGTTGGAATGGGGGAAAGAAGGGAGAGAGAGAGAGAGAGAGGGACGCGGAGAAAGACGTAGATGAAAAAAGGCTAAAGAATGAGAAGAAACCAAATGGTGGTTTATAGCACTGAAGATGATGATGATAAAGGTAATGATAAAATGTCTGTCATTGCAATAATATGAATGATAATAAGTACAGCAATAAGAATGATATTAATAATACTAAAACTAATACTGATAATGATTCTAATACTAATACTAATTCCGACATTTCTACTACTAATAATACTAATGATAATGAGGATGATCAGAATGATAATACTAATATATTAAGGATTATAATCATCATTGTTATTATTGTATTTATCATTAGCATCACTATCATTACAGTAGAATTACTAATGAACAGTAAAATAAATTGACAGATTTAGAGTAAAGTGCTACTGAAAAGGGAAATAAGGAAGAGGAGGAGAAGGCCGAAGAAAAAATATGAAGAAATGCAAGCGGGATTCTCGACCAGTTCGCCTGCGGGAAAAGCTGCATCGAAAAAAGCTTCGAAATTCACACGCCCCGTGGATGCAAGGAGGAGGGCGGGGTGGGGTGGGGGGGGCGAGGGAGAGTTGTGAAGGAGAGGGCTGGGAGGTAGCGGGAGGGTGGGGGAGGTGGGCTGGGGGAAGGGGGGAGTGAGACAGAGGAAAGATGCCACTTATTCTGCCCTCCTGATCTCCAGCTCCCTTTCCCCTCCCACTCTCTCCTTCCCCCTACCCTCTACCTATTACCCGCCTTACCTCAACCTTTACCCTCTACCCTCTATATCTTGCCCCCTACCCCTACCATATCCCCCCTCCCCCGCCCACTCAGCGCCCCTCCGCCCACCTTGCACCGGCTCTGCTTCCCACGGGCGCGCACAGCCAGACTACAGATATGCATTAGAATCCTGATATTCCAAAAGCTGTTGCTAAACCACTCGAAGGCTTACTTGGAGCTACTAGAAGAGAAATTACTAGGACAGGGGTGTCACTGCTAGGTCTACTCGATGCCTGACTAGTGGCTAAAACAAGGGGGCTACTAGAAAGGTTACTAGAATCGAGGGCTCTGTAGACTGAACTACTAGAGAGGACGGGTTCTAGAAGGAAAGTCACAGGAAGAAAGGCTATTAGAAGTGGACTACTAGGACAGGAGACTACTGGAAGGGAGGCTACGGGGTGGGCTACTTAGGCTACGGGAAGAGAGACGACGAGAAGTTAACGAGTTGTCTAGGACGACGACAGAGACTGTCTTTAAGGAGTTATAAGCACTAGTTGGGTCTAATTTGCTATACAAAAAGCTATTCAAAATGCCCCTCACTCTCGTTTAATAGATAGCAGCGCTGAAGTTACTGCAGCAACTTTGGAAGGGGTTTATTCCCCATTAAAAGGACGCGCAGACTAGGCCTGTGAGAGTCTAGTACAGATAAGGAGGAACATGAGAAAGAGGAAGAGGAGGAGGATGAAAAGATGAAGAAGAATTTCGATGTTGTTTACATCCTGTTCATAATCTCTTTATGAATTCATCGTCGTATAGACAACTTTTCAAAGCCCAAAGAATCAGGAAAATTATGGGAACGGAGAAAAAAAAACTCTCACAGCAGGAGTAGCAACAAAAATGTGAATATGAATGAGAACAATGTAAATAACAGCGATAATCATAACAACAACAATAAAGAGAGAGGAATATCGATAAACTTGGAGGCGCTTTCGTATTTCTCTAACGTCTGCCAATCAGCTGACCGCTTCCCCGGCGGTGGTAGTGGTCGTAACGCGATAATGGTCTCATTCGGTCCTTTTTTGCTTCTTAATGACCTCAAGCCGCAATCTGTCGTGTGACCTTTCACCTTAATCGAGTTTTGTTATCTCGGTCTAGGCCTGGACGATCTCGCGGCGCCGTAGGCCTACTTCGGCGACGGCGCTGATCAGATCCAGCCTCGATAATGTTCCTTTCTGCTCTCGGGACGGCGGCGGGGGTTCGCCTCTGGCTGGTTGTCGGTGCTTTGTTGTGTGCTCTAGGTTTGCGTGCGTACACACACACACACACACACACACACACACACACACACACACACACACACACACACACACACACACACACACACACACACACACACACACACACACACACACACACACACACACACACACACACACACACACACACACACACACACACACAATCTACGTGCTCCTCTCACGCAGAACACAGCTACACGGAATACTTTGCATTCAAGCGACAGGAATGAGCTTATTTTCATTCGTATTTGCAAGTAAATCATCCACAGAAAAAGAACTTCGAGGGAACGAATGCGTTGCAACAAAAGATAAAAGAAACCCACCATAGACTTCGAGAAAGGTTTCCAAAGAAAATGATTTGGCAGAGAGAATAAAAAATCCCGGGCGATCTTGGCGAGTTCTTTTACGAATTTGGTGCAGGGATTCGGACAAGTGCTTTGCTTGGCGCTCGGTCTTGGGTGCTGGGATTGTCGTCGTTGTTTTTTTCCCTTATCCTCTCTCTCTCTCTCTCTCTCTCTCTCTCTCTCTCTCTCTCTCTCTCTCTCTCTCTCTCTCTCTCTCTGTCTCTCTCTCTCTTTCTCTCTCTCTTATTCCCACTCTTACTCTCACTCTCACTCTCTGTCTATCTATCTATCTCTTTCTCCCCCCCCCCCCCTCTCTCTCTCTCTTATTCCCACTCTTACTCTCACTCTCATTCTCTGTCTATCTATCTATCTCTTTCTTTCTCTCCCCTCCCCCCCCTCTCTCTCTATCTCTTATTCCCACTCTTACTCTCACTCTATCTCTATCTCTTTCTCTCTCTCCCCCCCCCTCTCTCTCTCTCTCTTATTCCCACTCTTACTCTCACTCTGTCTATCTCTTTCTCTCTGTCTCCCCTCCCCCCTCTCTCTCTCTCTCTCTCTCTCTCTCTCTCTCTCTCTCTCTCTCTCTCACACACACACACACACACACACACACACACACACCCTATTTATGGAAATGCAAAATCACACTGAATTCACACGAACACAAAGAGAGACGCACAATAACACAGGAACACGCCCACACGCCCGCAACCGGATGACGTAGATGTGTGCTTACGTCAGAATTAAGAGCTGGTCTGTGTAACCCTTTCCTTTATTCAAGAGAAGAAAAATATCTGTTTGTTGCAGGAACCCACCATCGCTAATTCATGGGTTTATGTGAATTAATTAGTCTCTCTCTCTCTCTCTCTCTCTCTCTCTCTCTCTCTCTCTCTCTCTCTCTCTCTCTCTCTCTCTTTCTTTCTCTCTCTCTCCATTTATCTATTTATATATCTGTCTATCTATTTATCTCTCCATCTGGCCTTGTATTTGTCAAACAATCCCGCGTGCTTTCCTTTCCCTCCAGCGGTTTATCAGCGTTCGCCTGCCTCGGAAAACGCCACAGAAATTCGCAAACTTCCCGGGAATAGATTTACAGCGCTGACCCCGAATGCCTCTCTTATTCTCACTGGAGAGTTTTTCCCTTTTCCTTTTCCCTGCCGATGCGCGAGTCTAGGAAATTTACAGACTAGCCAACGAGCCTCAGCGTCGAAATCCCGCATGATAACTACCGTGCGTGGATCATCAGTGTGTAGGCTGGCGTGGGAGGCCATGGTCTTTCGCTTGGCTGCGCTCGCGATGAGATGTAAATATGTGTTTGGGGGGGTTGCTTGCTATAGTGTATGGGTCAGGTAGAGGGGGGAGGGGTAGTGAGTGTGCATTCGAGTGTTGTTTGTGTGTATTTGAGCAGATCCTTCGGTAGCAAATAACTTGAAACACTCCCACGAAAATGGACGATAGAGTCAAGGCGAATGCAAACCGCTCTCATGTAATACTTCAGGAAACAAATTCTAATGCCTCTGATCTGACTTCTTCGATTCCGTCCTGTTTACTGGTCTCCTGATTATTGCACACATCCGAGAACTGCAATTGCTTTTACGTACGCTGACACGAAGCCTTCCGCCCCGTGTTGCAGGTATTGTTAAGTCGTTGCTGTGTTGCTTTGCAAAGATTAATTGGAGAGGCAGCTGTCACCTCGCGCGCATGAGTAATGGCAGCCTCGCCAAACCAATACCTGTGTCTGTACACGCGCGTATATATCACAGGGCGTATGAATCAGTGCCTGTGTCTTTCCACTTCATCTGTCAACTAAAATTGTTGCGTACAGGAATATTACGAACGTACATGTGGAGAAACACGTGTGCAGATACGAAGGGCGAAATGCACTGACGCATATGAACACACACACACGCACGCAAGCACACACACACACACACACACACACACACACACACACACACACACACACACACACACACACACACACACACACACACACACACACACACACACACACACACACATACCGAACACACTCCTGTATACGCACTCAAAACAGATACACAAAATCACGAAAAATCATCCTTGCGTAAGAAAATTAATAAAGAATAATACAAAATGAACACAGACCGTGGCAGCTGAAACATTAATCCAAATATGCCATTAACTAATGCACTCAAAGCAGCATCAAAGTGAATCTGATGACACTTGGCTGGTCCGCCCGTGTGCATTCAGCATACAATGCAACTGGCGTTTCTGGATCAACTTGCAAAGAGGTTAAACAATAATCTCTGTAAACAAAGAAAATACCAAGAATAGAGAGAAATTATTATTGTAAGCTATATGCTGTATTCACATTTGCACATGAGACCAGGCAGTAAATGTATACATGCATTCCATACATTGATATACATGCATACCTACATATATAAATACAAATGGGTAATGTGTATATGTGAATATATATATATATATATATATATATATATATATATATATATATATATATATATGTGTGTGTGTGTGTGTGTGTGTGTGTGTGTGTATGTATGTATGTATGTATGTATATATACATATATGCATATATCCGCATGTGTGCCTAGATACATATAGACATAATCATACAAAAAACAGACATGCATTTATATGTACACACATATGTATGTATGTGTATACTTCCCTATATATGTAAGTACATACATATATGCACATAAACAGTTACATATTCATACAGCAAGCACATCTAAGCCTCTATTTATCTATATCCAACATGTAAACGTATGTAAGCATAAAAGTTCCAAAGCACTTCCTATAAAAGCGACGACGCAAACGACCCAACAAGCACGGCTCTCGAGGCCTTATTGCCGCTGAACTGGCTTGTTAGGCGCCCCTTCGAAGCTCGCAATTTACTCGGATCGCCTGAAGGGAAGTGGGACGGGGGAGGGCAGCATAGGAAAGGGGAGGGGGAGGCATTCATCCAGATTGGCATCCATGTGTGGGGGATATTTTGAGATCCACGTTGCCTTTCGAGTTGGTGCCAGGTTTGGCAATGCTGTCGAGTGGTAAGAACGGGTTTGGAAAGTGGGATTTTGTTTACACGAATTCACACCTATAGGGGGGTATACACAGATAAGCAGGAGCGCGGGTGTTATACGGGAATATACAATCTTACAAATATACACGAACAGTCGTTATTGTAAACCAAGGTGCTCATATACTCGCACACAAAGAGCCATGCAAACAAACAGACAAAGAAAGCCGTACATACATACCCACAGACAAACACCCCAGTCAAAATACCCACCCACACACACGCAGAAGGGAAAGAAATAGAAGTGACGCTCGCTCCATAGATAACGGTAAGGACGGCGGTCGGAAGCCAGTGGGGCGTGGAATGGCCGTTGACAGAGCCATCTAGCGGCATCGACAGGACTCCGAAGGGACGAGGAGGATAAGGAGAGGATAAGCAGCATGATCTGAACAGCCTCCTCCCCATTATTCCCCCTTTTGCCTCTCCTCCTCCACCCCATGTCCTCCTCTCTTACCCTTTGCCCTCTCCTCCATTTCCCCCTTACTCTCCCCTCCTGCCCTTACCCCTCCTTTTCTACTCCCCACATGTCCCCTCCTTCCTCCCTTCCTGCCTTCCCTGTCGCTCCCCCATACCCCTCCCCCCCGGCCCCTCATCCTTCAAGCCCTTAACCGGTAGGCCTACGGGCTGGCGGGCGGACCTTGCTCACGGCTCCATTTGTACAGCTCGAGTCGTAAAAGGGTAC
>NC_091560.1:16208072-16210572 GCF_042767895.1 Penaeus vannamei
TTAAGTGCTTTTAGAGGGAAATGTGTATTGAAATTCACTCGGTCTCGCCCTCGTCAGAAACTGGTCGACGTCTGCTTCGTCTATATTCTTGATTCTGATAATGTAGTTCCTAGCATTTGATATCTGCCTTGCCGTCTGCCACCGCCTCGACCTCTGCGACCCTCCCACTGATTTTCGTTCTCCCTCAGCCCTATCTCCTCTTGTTCCTCCCCCACTCATTCGCTCCCTGCCTCCTCTTTCTCCCCCTCCCTTCCCCACTCCCCAGCCCCTCTTTCTCTCCCTCACTCACTCACTCCCTACCTCCTCTTTCTCCCCCTCGCTCCCTCACTCCCCATCCCCTCTTTCGCCTCATCCCTCCCTCACTCCCTAGCCCCTCTTTCTCTCCTTCACTCACTCACTCCCTACTCTTTTTCTCACTCACTCACTCCCTACCTCCTCTATCTCCCCTTCCATCCCTCACTCCCCATCTCCTCTTTCGCCGCCTCCCTCCCTTATCGTCCCCACCCTCCCTACCTCCCTCCTTCTGTCTCCCTCCCACTCCCCCTTTCATTAAGCCCTTCCTCCATCCCTGACTTTTATTTCCCCCTTCCATTCTCCCCTCCGTATGTCTACATCGCCGCTAATCTCAGGTCTATGATATCCCACACACCGCTAAACCCGACATGGAATTCCACTACGGTCATGGCTAGAAAGTTATAAGATTTTGTCAGCCTCTTTCTTGTTCTCTTTTTAATCTTTTATTACCTTTTTATTCACCTTTTCGTTTTTTCTTTATTTTCAGATTCGGCAAACGCAGCGACTACGCCATGCCTTCAGGAGATGCTCTGGTGAGTGAGAATATCCGAGAGAATGTGAAAGAATGTGGGAAGGGGAGGGACGAGGGAGAAAGGGAATCTACTGATAGATACGTGGATGGTCAGATAGATAAAAAGAGAGTAGGCAGATAGAGAGAGAGATAGAAAAGACTAGAGAGAGAGAGAGAGAGAGAGAGAGAGAGAGAGAGAGAGAGAGAGAGAGAGAGAGAGAGAGAGAGAGAGAGAGAGAGAGAGAGAGAGAGAGAGAGACAGACAGACAGACAGAGACAGAGAGAAAGAAAGAGAGAGAGAGTATAAATATGAGAGATATATAAACAGAGAAAGAAAACGAAAATAAACAGAAAAAAAGAGAGATAGACAAGGAGAGAAAACGGCAATCAACCAAAAAGAGAGAGGATGTAAGAAACAAAGAGAGAAAGGGCACAAGACAGCGCCCAGCCAGGATCCTCCACTGAGCGCCGAAAGGACACCTGTTACACTCCCGCAGGTGGCACTACGCGTGGCCAATGATTGCGACAGAAGGAAACAGCTCTTCTCAGAGTGCGATCCAACATGCAGATACACACACGACCAGAATAACACTTGTAAACAAACACACACGCTCGCGTATAAACACAAACACACACACACACGCGTGCGTATAAACATCCATAGACGCGAACACGCACACATGAATACAAACTCACGCCCATAAACACAAAGACACACACATAGACACACACATAAACACACACACATAAACACAATCACACACCCTTAAACACAAACACGCCCTCCCAAATCAGGTCATGACCGCACCGCCGAGGGTGACCAGAAGCCAGGCGTTTAGATCCGGACGATGAGGCCGCGGAGGAAATCAGGGTCGCGTCTGATTGGTCGATAGATTACTCCTGCGGCCGCTGGAGTAGAAGGGGAGGGGGGGGGAGGAGGGGATGGATGTACAATCTCTTGTGGAGTAGGTAGAGAGGCCCTTTTGATTGCTGCTGTTGTTGTTGTTTGTTGTTTGTCCTCTCGTGTTTTGGCCCTTTTCGGTTCATTTCTCTTTTTCTTTCTCTTTCTCTCTCTTCGTCTCTCTCTCTCTCTCTCTCTCTCTCTCTCTCTCTCTCTCTCTCTCTCTCTCTCTCTCTCTCTCTCTCTATCTATCTATCTATCTATCTCTTTTTCTCTATCTATATATCTATGTATCCTACCTATCCTATCTCTCTCTCTCTCTCTCTTTCTTGATCTTTCTTTTTTCTTATCACTTAGATTTTCTTTTATCTTCTTTTCTTCCCTTTATTATCGTACTCTCTTGCCTTCTCCTTCCAGACCTTAATCTCATCTCTCTTCTCCCCCCCCCCCTCCAGACCCCCTTCGATTTGTGTGGTTGACCTTACTAACTAAGTTTTGGCTTCATGGGCCTCCTGTGTTGAGCAAGGGTTTGGCGTGTGTGTGTGTATGTGTGTGGGCGGGTGTGTGTGTGTGTGGGTGTTTATTTTTATGTTTGTGTGTGCGAGTGAGTGTATTTGTTTGTGTGTTTGGTTTGTTTGTCTGTTGGTGTTTGCGTGTGTGTGCTTATATGCATTCATGTTTTGCTAAAAGTTTCATGCAAATCCACTTCATTCATTTGACGAACCAGTATTTTTCTATAACCCTGTAGTTCTCCATCCTCCATCTTAGTTCCCGGAGCCGCTTCCACCGAGCAT
>NC_091560.1:16228072-16230572 GCF_042767895.1 Penaeus vannamei
GCAGTGTAATGTACTCATTTTCTTAGAAATAATAATTTCCCGGTGTGTGAAAAGTTTATTTGTTCACCTGGAACTTGAGTAGTTTACAGAAAGATAAACAATATAGAAAGTTAATGTGAAATCGTATATTACATACTTTTTATGCCAGTGAATATCCATCATTTCCTGAACACCAATTTCTCGACTAGTCCTAACATATGCAAAATGAGAAAGAAAATATGTTCGATGGTCTAAGAAGTCATAGTGACGGGAAATCCGAGGTGAAAACGAGCGCTGCCGAGCTGAGACCTTTCGCAGGATGGACGCAAGGCGAACTGAAGCCGCAAATAGAGGCTCTACGATGGGGCGAGGGAAAGTGATTTCTCTAACTGGTATATTCAGAGACTTGGGCATCTGGTAGATAAGATGGGAGGAGGAGGAGGGCATCCATAACAAACGCCCTCGTTCGCCAGCGCAGCTAATATTCATGAAGACCTACAGCTCCTGGCAACAGGCCGTACGGTGAAGAGAGCGGTAACGTGCAGATGGGATAAGTCACAGAACGTCATCAATGAAAGCTTGAACGAACAACATCGCTAGCGCCTCCTCTAGATCGCACAGCAGTATGTGGAGAAAGATCTAGATTGCCGGGGAAGAGTAATAAAGAGAGAAAAATACACTGGAAATACATGGAAAGCTCCATTGCTGGATGAGATAAAAGGCGTAAAAGTTACCGACTTTTTCACAAATTGATTTATTTCACTTTGCCATACACATACAATATTTGTTTAAAAATAATATTGTCCTATACGTCATATTTAATTTTCGGATTCTATATTATCAAACCCGACGAAACATGCTTGGCCGAATATTGTCAATGTTTGAGAAACGGCTAATGAAAGGACTTCCCACCAGCAAATAGATTACACCAAGAGGGAATGTGAAGTGTTAAGGAGGAAATCGAGACACATCACCTCTGTCTCAGGGATTAGAATAACAATACGTTGTTCTAGTATTTGCCTTTTAATAAAGTTATAACCATATTTCTTTAAAAATTAAGAGAGAGAGTTATCTACTATATGCTATAGTATTTTGCGCGATAAGGGCTTCAAAATGTGCATGAAATATAAAACTAATATAAAGATTGTGCTGTGTGAGAACGAACTAAAGTTGTTTAACACTTTAGTTGAACAACTTCAATTCGTTCACATACAGCACATACACACATTGATGAAACATTCGTGTATTCACATTAACCCTGCCACGGTTCTGCGTTCAGTTAATATTCTTAAATTATTATAAAGTAGCAAAGTTTCTGTTTATTAAATCCATGTTTGGATCTGACGAAAAAAAAATCGCCACTATATTAGTTCATATTCATATCAAGATTACATATAAGAACATTTATTTTGTGATAAAAGACAAGTATACAAATTTTATCTACACATACTCAAAAATTGTAAACCTACGTGTATTGACAAAAAGGAGAAAATTTAAAAGCTGCATAATTGACAAATAAAAGTAGTGAGCGAGATCAACTATTTCATCAGAACGACTCTTTTAATGTATCAGATATCAATACGGTACATGTTTTGGGAATCGGTTCATAGGCTTTTACTATTGACCCTCCTTGGAACCACCCAGCTAGTTGTTGCTCGAGTTGAAACAAGCAAACACGTATTTTCTCGCTCAAATGTTCGGATGTGGATGCGTCTCCTGGAAAAGTCAAGCCTTACGGAATAATAACAACGGAAACTATGATAAGATTTTAGCACAAGATAGAGGATATTCAGAATAACCAGAACGAATTACACTGTTTCATAGCTTGTTACAAAGTATTTCCATAGACGCTATAAACGCGCAAGTGCGCAATAACATGGTTTGTTTATTGAATTATTGAATAAGTGTTTGGTTCTGACAAAGAATTAAAAACTTTTTTAATAGATCGATTAGCCTCTACTAGATGGTGCAGCTATGGTACGTATTTACAAAGGTCTTTTAAACAACTTTCTGTATGATTTTGCTGCCATGCAGAGATGTTTAAAGCATTAAGCGTTTTTCCTGTTTCTTGAAATATACAGTTAGAATAATTGATGTATTTGAAGGAAGGGGAAAATGCCTCCTTCCAACCATAGGTGTTGCCATTTCGATAAACAAACAATTCCAGGATATCACATGTGATGGATATCCCACTACGAAGTCGACTATAACTAATATTACATATTTTGTTATCACTTATTTGAAGAAAACGAAAGATCAAATGGCTCACATACTTTCTAAAAATATTCATTAATACACTAACTGATTATTTGAATTCGACCAATCACACTCTTTGTTACAAACTACATATGGTTTTAGACATTCACAAAAAAAGTATTTACACTATATGTTTACTTCGATTAGTTGCCAGATGTGCAAAAGTTGTGTGTGTGTGTATGTGTGCGTGTGCGTGTGCGTGTACGTGTGTGTGTGTGTGATAACAATGGAATTTTTATTCATAAACAAAATAATATTATTATAT
>NC_091560.1:16240572-16248072 GCF_042767895.1 Penaeus vannamei
ACACCAAGCTCCGGAGAGCTGATCATTCTCTGGCCATCCTTGAGGCAAAGGTAGAGTTTTATGCTTTATTATTATTATTACTTTTGAAGTTAGAGTTTTTGACATCTTTAAGGGTGAACAAAATTATTCACAATCTTTAATCATTGATATAAACATGTACGCTGTCTTACTTGTGAATAGTATATATGTGTATTGGTGAACCCATTGTTGATGGTTGGTATGTATGTACCTGCCATGGCATGCCTGGAGATCCATCTTGGTGGCATGTACACCCATGCCATATGCATTGAGCCACCTCTAAGTTGTGCACGCTGAACAGTTGTTCTTGTCTGGCCATTACTGCTGTGATTTAGGTTGAGTTATTTTCTTCATAATCTTAAATTACTGAAAGTTTGGTTTTCTTTTCTTTCATTTACATTTTTTGCATCTCTGAAAGCCTTGAAGCATATAGATTATCTTTCGTAGCTCTTTGAGAAATGTAGTTGAACAAAGCACATATGAAATTAGTTCAGCATAAGAATTGTGCATGTACCGCACTTACGTGTAGATACAATCGTAATCATCTCTCTCTGTCAACAAAACATTGATGACTCACATATGATTATAATTTATAATTTATGATATTATAATAAGTGTCTAAACTTTGCTAGAGGCTATTTTTTTTTTTATCCTAGTATCATGTTCTTGAAAAGTTCCATATTATAAGATAGAAAAAGGTTCATCAAATTAGTCTCTAAGACTATTGAGTGCATATGTTTATTTGATCTTATTAAATGGATGTTCCTTGTTACCCAATTTGATATGGCACATCAAGCCTGTCAACCCAGTTTGCAAAATTGTATACGTACGAGCATTCATGCATAAACTGTATTAGAATCCTATGTAAAAATTCTGGAGCGTATGTGTGTGTGTTTGTTCATGTATGTGTGTTTATGCATATGTATTCAGTTTACATCAAGATTGTATATATTTCATGAAATGTTGGGTGATTTGTATGTATATATATATATTTTTTACATTTTCATTGTATATTTGCTACATGGGATATCCTTCTGCCAGATGTCTCTTGAATTCCCAATTTCTCTCACCACACCATAATATAACATACACTGGTGTATCTAGGTTACTATGTATTACTTTGCTAGACTGGCAGATTTATTTCATCAAGGGAAAGGAGGCTTTCTGTATCCATCACTGGGAACATATTCTGCAATATTGTTTTATTAGAATTCCAACATTTTCAGAAATTTTGGCTTGCTTCCACTTGCTGAGTCATTATTTTCTGATGCATATAAATCTGTAGACCATAGTAGACCTGCACAAAGAAAAAAATCCATACAATGATAACTGGGTACATGTAAACAAGGAATGATAGATTTAGAAATGTAGAGGCAAATTTGTTGGCAGATCACATTACAAAGTTATTGTGATTATTACTTGATCAATATAATTTTGCTGTCATTAAGAGTCGCTTAATTTTACTTGCTAGATTGAATCTGTGATATCCTGATTATGTAAATTATAGTCCATTTCAATATATTAGGTGTGTTTCACTCTGTAAAAGATGGAATGCTGTTTTATTGAGGGATAAAATTGGATTTTATTTCATTTTTGCAAATCTTATTCTTATGAAATGAGAGCTTGTATGCATGACCAAGTCAGCCATGAGTTGAACCACTTGTCATCGGGGAACCGTGAGTTAATGCTATTAGGCCTAATTCATTGATTGTAGTATCAAGCTTTGGCTTGTGGACAGTAATGTGGGTTGTTGGTGTGTGTTGGCAGTTTCCTCGCTCAGTACTTCATACACAACATTAGGAACCTAATAGCTAATACAACAGTTCCCCCATTTGTGCACTTAATGAGTTATACATACTTATGTTAAAAAAAAAAAAACAGTGAATGGTTCCCTTTGCTTTAAGTACTTGTATCTAATAGATCCCTTTGATCAGCTGATGGCACTGGGTATGTCATGATACAGTGCTACCTAAGCCATTGCATGATATCAAGCAAGGTAGACAGTTACAGAATTACTAATAATATCAGGTGTGATGATTATAATGAGAGTTTTCAAAATTGATATTTGGATCATTTTTATTCTTAGAATAAGATGAAAAGACTATGAGGATAAAGGAGGAGGGGAGGAGAAGAGAGCTTATTGTTGGCTCGTGAAAGGAAGGGGAAGCCATTGCTTTGTCTTACACATAGATAATTATTTTGGAAAATGTGTCAGCTTCTTATGAACACTGTATCATGTTTTGCACAATGGATGCCTTGAATGTGTTATTCCATTTTATTCTTTTCTTTTATAAAGTTAATGTGATAATTGGCCTGATTCTTATGTTCATATTCATAGTGGTCTTTTGATAATAAAGTATCTAATGATTGCTATGCTAATGCCATTTTTTGAAGAGATTGTTTTTATTGGTATATGGATGTAGTATACATGTCTTTTACAGCTTTTGAGTATAAGTGTGTATAGAAATGTTGACTTCAATTTGAAAGAAACAATGCATCTAGTGAAGAACATGAAATTAATCTACTCTTTATATTATATGTTTGTATATCATTCAATATGCAAGAAGGCTGTTTAAGAAGTTTTAAGTTGAAAAACACTTCACAATATATACATCTTAAGAAATGCTTCTTGGTAATATGGCTGGTCCCCTTTCTCTTATTTTAGCCTACAGCATGTGTGACCTGGGCTTGAAGTTTCTCGTGGACACCAAGCATTGAGTGGGATAGGATTCTTATCTTTTTCTTCTTTTTCTTCTTCAGCCTTGAAAAGTCTGTAGGTGGACATAGGCCTTCCCCAGTCTGTGCCACCTCTGCTGGTCTTATGCCATTCATCATCATCTGGGGGCTAATGCCATTAATGGCCTTGGTTTAACTGAGATGGCCCAATAGGAACAGATGATGAATGAGGTATGCTTTGCATTATAGGGGAAGAAAAGGCTGCACCCTAAAAAAGGGTCCACACTAGCCCAGTTTGGCATAGTAGGAGTGGATGTGGTCTTCCTGTTGATTCTCTGACTCAACCTTTCCAACATCATTTGATGACATTGTAAAGCTTGAGTCATCCTCAAACCTCACAAGCCTTGTCACAGTTGGCAAGGTACCACATCCCCATCATGGACTCTATAAATATATAGTGATTTCTATAAAAGACGTTATGTATTGCACTCCATTAATAATAAATCAAAAAGAAAACTAAACTAAAAGACTTGCAGCACATTATTGCATCTTGGTAATTTATTTCACTGTATTGAGGCAAGTTTACTTATATCACTTTTACCATGAAAACCATTGAATTGTACCCATAGATAGCTCATAGCATGGCATGTTTAAATCTTGTGATATAATCTGAGCTTGAAACTTCTTGCGGACATTAACCCCTTGGACGGAAATCACGGAGCTGAAAACCCTGAGCAATGGGTTACGTAAGTGGCCAATATCTTAAGCGTGTGGCATGTAGGCCAGGTGTGCACGAACACCCATGAGTGGGGACAAGACTGTGCCTCCCCTTTCAAAAGTTATTTTGTGTATACTTTTTTAGCTTTATTTCCATTTTCCAATGTCTATATTTGTCTTTTGATTTGCTTTATCCAGATGGTAATTACTTATTTTCCTTGCACAAACTCCATATCATCTCTCTATGTAGTAAATAAAGAGGTGCAAGAAAAAAGAAATATGGAACATTTGGTTATTTGTGTCATGTATCTCATTTTTTCGTAATTTTCAATTGTACCTAATACAACCTGTGCTGCTGGTCACAGCAGCAAGGAATACAGTGCACAGCATGGAAATGGTGCATGCTCTTCCAGTCAATGCTAACGCACGTTCCATTCCACATTCATTATCGATGGGAATAATGCTAAAGCCCCTCATCTAAGTGCCAAATGAGTCAAATCATACTCCAAGAGGTTTTTGCACTTGTGGCGAGTGTTTTCCGTCACCCTGGCCTCATAACGGCAGTTTGCGTCACCCGGGCTGCGACCAATTTGCTCAGTTGACGGAATGTTCATGTCACTCGAGGCAGTTGCTCAAGTTTTTCCTTGACATGACCACAACGTCATCCTGGTCCAAAGGGTTAAACACTAAATGGAATGGGATTCTATTTCTACACACTTCACTTAAAATTGCCAAACCTATATTTAAAGGGACAGAGAGAAATTTACATGTATAAAGGCCATCTCTATGCCATATAGGATTCCTGCAAAGCAGTCCTTTAGAGGAGAGTGCATTGCTGCACACATACTGTGCTTCCAGCAGTAAGAGTCCCTCTTCACAAGCCAGCAAGTATCTTGACTATTTAACCCACTAGCGACATTGCATTTTCGAGACGGCTTCAAAATCAGCATGCAGGTGAGTCCAGGAATCTGTCCGCCTCAGACGACAAAATCAGAGTGCAAGCTGTGATCTACTGTTGCACCAGCGACGCTAGATCTAATGTTTACTTTTCTGGGTGTCTCATATGTGTGACACCCATCATAAGTGGGTTAACAAAAGGTTTGGTTGAGTTGATCAAGCCATAAACTTCTTCCATTTAGGATTTTGTCTGGAAGAAATAACCTGATAAGCTATGGGTAACAAATGTTATTACAAAGATACATCCTTGTCTCTCCTGAGTTCACAGGAAAGATGAAAGGCAGAAGCCTTCTTGGGCTCAATCTAAGCTGTTAGCAGCCACAACCCAGCTCATGACAGTGCTCTACAATGACTCACTACAGAGCTGCAAGGAATAAATCAGGATTATTTCAGTTGCTGGTGCACTAGCTTTCAGAAGCCATTCTGATGTATGAATGCCTGAGGAGGTTGAACTCAGGATCTTGTTTGGTATGCTAAGCAGTGCAATGCTTCAGGCATTACTGCAGTTCCAGAGATCTGTGACTGCCAGTTGGCAGCCTGGATATCATGCAGTCTTTGAACCCAGTGTTCATCACTAAATCTCAGCAGTTCAGCAGTGATACTGTAAATACCTGTTTTCTTCTTCCCTGTAACTTGGTAATGATTTCCCTGTAATCAGGGTTGGAGATTTCCAACTGATCTTGCCCACAGTTGGAGCTCAACTTGATATGTGATGCCAAAATACTTAGCCCAATGTATTTGTAGCCCCATCCGGATCTGATGTGGTGCCCAACTGCTGAGTGAACTGAAGTCACGTGAGGGGAGGGCTGACATTCAGTTTTTTAAGGGCTTTGTAGTTAAAGGTAATTTACTAAAAAAACTCTGATTTCATAAGCAAGGTACCGGACATACTGTTCCTTATTCTTTCTCAGGAGTCTCCATGGCCTCATTCCCTGTAGCACAGTACCAGGTCTGGTGATGCACTTGTATCTATGGAATCTCTTTCATAGAGAAGGAGGCTGTTTTCACTGCTAGTATTCTGAGCCATGGGGGCATAACCAGCTGGAATGTTGATATTGAGCTCAGCTATCTGCCACTGAAACTGAATGAGTGCTTCAGTTGCAGTACAGTTATGCATTCATTGACTGGAGCTAACTCTACTATGAAAGGCTGAAGTCTGCTGGAGGGGCTTTTGTGGTGTTGTAGCCGACCCCCGCAACCTGCAACTCTGCATACTTCCCCCAGGTTGGGTCCAGGTCCACAGCCTGTCCTCTCGCCCTCACCATCAACAGCTTCTCGACGACTCATACCGAGACCTGATTGGTTGACCACGGACACCTCACGGCTCGCCCATTGGACCGCAGGCTCCCCTCGTTCCCGGGTAGCTTACACAGCTCAGACCCACTTAAGCTCCCGCACCCGGGCCGAGTTCATCACTCACGATCCTCCAGCCGAGCAAGACACAGCAAGCAGCAACTAGGCCTACCCAGGCCTTAGCCGACGGGTGAGCCGCCCCGGCTCTCCCCGGCGATCTCCAGCACACCAGCCATACCTGTGGGCACTCACACCCACACACAAAAGCTCCTTAAAGAGATGATTGACACCAGCCTATGGCGGATACCAATCCATTGCCATACTGGTGACTTTCCGGAGTGACACAAATACCCAGCCTTCTGGAGTATCACGGTTATCGCTCGCTCGCTTAGCTCCCTCACTGGAGGGGGAGTACCTGTAGCCGACCCCCGCAACCTGCAGCGCAGCATACTTCCCCCAGGTTGGGTCCAGGTCCACAGCCTGTCCTCTCGCCCTCACCATCAGCAGCTTCTCGACGACTCATACCGAGACCTGATTGGTTGACCACGGACACCTCACGGCTCGCCCATTGGACCGCAGGCTCCCCTCGTTCCCGGGTAGCTTACACAGCTCAGACCCACTTAAGCTCCCGCACCCGGGCCGAGTTCATCACTCACGATCCTCCAGCCGAGCAAGACACAGCAAGCAGCAACTAGGCCTACCCAGGCCTTAGCCGACGGGTGAGCCGCCCCGGCTCTCCCCGGCGATCTCCAGCACACCAGCCATACCTGTGGGCACTCACACCCACACACAAAAGCTCCTTAAAGAGATGATTGACACCAGTCTATGGCGGATACCAATCCATTGCCATAGTGTCTCTCACTGCGGCCTGACCAGTAAAAAGTGTAATCATTTTCACTGATTGCACCACTTCCAGGTCTTCTCACCTCTAAGAGGGCAGCTACTTCCACCCTCAGGTGGCTCAGTTCCCTTGATAGTGGCAATCATTTAGTTACTGATCCCAGCATTTACCTATGGGGTTCCAGAGGTCTTTGCTCTGTATGTTTCACATAGGAATGTCACTTTTCAGGATATGGGTTGGCACCTCAGATGCCCTCTTAGACTTGCTAATTTGTGGGATGGCATTTTTTGCATCTCTTAAATGATGTCCCATTAGGCCTCTCAGAGAAGCAAATGCTTTGTTGTTGTGAGATGGTCGCCTTGTTGGATCTAGGTGCCTGCACGTGGCCCAAAGTCTAGCCATTAGGCTTCCTTGAATGGCAACTCTCCTGGGTGTATGGCTTTTTGGTCCAATCCACATGTACAGTCATGAGTGGTGTCAAAATTCCTTCCCTTCTCTTTGAAATGCTGTTCTCTCGTTTTCTGCGTAAGTGTTTTTTGTTTTTTGTTTTGTAATTTTTCGAGGTATCCATATCATCACTAGGTAGTCTGCAACTGAATGGTTTTGTCATTTTGTTGTATTTTATATGAACTTTCTATAACACACCATGCACTGCACCTTCCACTCTTGTTTACCAGTGGAAATAGTCAAAGATCCCCTTTTTAAATGCCCTTTGAGTCTAATCTTCCTCCAAGAACTTTTTGTTGCACAGATGGCAAATCATTCCCATCACTTCAGCCTTCAGTCAAAATTTTCCTGATTACACATTCGTGTCACCTCACCCTTCAGCCTAATTTTTCCATGATAATATTTTGTGTCACCCAGCCTTCAACCAATTTTTTTCTTAACATCACTCGGATCCAAACAGCTAATCTGGTTTTACTTCAGGGGAACGAGAATAGTGTATGTATTTTTTCACTTCTAAGATTCATAATATCTATGATATATAATTTGCAACT
>NC_091560.1:16267967-16275467 GCF_042767895.1 Penaeus vannamei
GTGATTTAGCCAGTATTACTATCTTTTGTTGGGAGGCTTTGTACACGTTTAAGGGACAAAAGTGTTATATGATTATATAATATGTATATATGCATGAATGTACGAATGTATGTATGCTTGTATGTATGTATATTTCTTGTTTAGTGGTAACCTTCAAATAATTGTATAATTTTGTACCAGGATCAAATATTACTCTGTAAATAGACTGGAAGATTGAAATGGTTGTTTTTACACAGGATATACTGTGCGTTGCATACAATATATTTCTCCTTAAGTGGAGCTGTTTCAGGTTAGCCAGTGAAGGAAGTTATTGATTTATGATTGGCCAAAAATTGAAACCATAACTTATTAACACTTTTAATACTAATTTGTTTGTCATTACTGTAAGAGTTGAAACATAAGGTACCAATTATTCCAAAAAAAAAGGAAATGTGAATAAAGGATAATCGCTTCTGTTTATCTGTAAGATAATCATATTTTCTTTAACATGATGATGGGGATTGAAAACGTATGTAGGATTCCCGTGGAATTCTGAAAAGTTGATTAGGCATTGTTGCATGTTTGGTCAGCATAGCAATAAACAGCAAATTGTAGTGAGATTTGAACTGATAAAACCTGTTGATAGTCTGTGATAAAATGTGCTGTGTTGGCCAATTCTATCCTATAAAGTCACAAAATATATGTTTCATTGTAAGTAATGATATTTTTTATTAATACATATCTTGTTAACCCCCCAATCCCTTTCCCGTTATTGTCGTGAGGGGGCTTAGGAGACGGAGACAGACCCAATGCAGGGATCTCCCCTGCCTAGGGCTTCAGCCCTCGACTCAACTAATTTTGCATAGCCTTTTTTCCCTACAGCTTTCTACTTCTGTCCCTTCTCCAACCCCTTCTACTATCTACTTCGTAAGGTGTAAGAGCCGTGCTGAAAGGATGAAAGGCTGGCCTTGTGCCAGTCCTGAACGGCCTTCGGGAACCATGGGCTCGGTATTCCCCTGATTTAATTGTCAAGCCCCAATCCCCTCAAGAGGCACTGAGGGGTGGACTGTTTATTTCCCCTACATAATAAAGGCTTCCTGTGGCCAGTAATGAAGTAGTACCCATATTAGAGGCAATGAGGCTTGCCCCTTCATCAAATAGCCCCACCAATTCAGACTCTACCGGCTCCCCGACCCCAGGCTATCCTTTGACCACGACTCTGAACACTGAAACTACTACCCACTCCTCAATGCCTACTAGTGCCTTACCCACCCAAACCGAGACTCAATCTCCAGAAGACATTCCTACTCTCCCAACTTTCTCAACTTCATCACCTCTACCCCCACAACCTTCTTCATCAAACACCGCCCCCTCCCTTATTACTACCTTACAGCCTTATTCTCCATCTCTCCGTAATACTACTCGCTCTTCCACACGCCCCCGTCCTTCTACCACCACCAACCCTACAAATATCTTAACTACTCTATTTAGCCCAGCTAAATGGGACCGATTTTTTGTCACCCCCCCCCCCCCTACAGCTTCTTGCTCAGGCAACACTCTTCTCTTTCAACAACGTCTCCAAAGACGTGTAGACAGAGTCCCCTTCCGTAACCGACGCGATCACTCCCGTCTGAAACTGAAGCTATAGCATTATAAAAATTAACTGATCTCTCTGGCAACCCCATCCTTGCAGAACCTCACCCAACTCTCAATACTTGTACCGGAACTGTCTCTATCTCCCTAGCAAACTGCCCAGTCGATACCAAAGATTGCCAAAATTACTTTCCGTACACATGACCTTCCCGTTCGTGTTTACATTGGTAGACAATCCCTCCCTGTTCAACTATACCAACCTCCTCCCCGTCAGTGTCAAAACTGTTGGTGATTTGGACATCCTGCCAAACACTGCCGCTCCACAGACCGATTCCCCCTATGTGCCCAACCTGGTCATAACAGATCAAACTGCCCTGTACAAACACGGACGTGTGCTAACTGCAGCGACCCCAATATTGTATTATATAGAGGCTGTCCCACTTCCAAGTTCGAGTCTGAGGCAACAACTCTCAGATACAAAGATGGTCTCACTCTACGTGAAGTCAGATAAGAAGCACGCCGACAAGGTTTCTCAGTAATGTCGCTCTCTCTGCACCTCCCCCTCCACCTCAAGATGTTCCTACACCTTCCCCTATACCTACTTACTTCCCCACTTCCACTTCTACATTCTACCTCCCCAATTCAAATTCTGTTGCCACTCTAAATCCAGACTCCCCAATCTCAACTGGAGCTCCATTCTCAACTACAGCCCCAACACCGCCCCCTCTCCCTCCCCGCACTACCCGCAGCAGACAGACTAAATGTTCTAACTAACCCTTCTTCACCAACTGCACACACACCTCCACCTACCTTTGCCTTTATTCCTCAGACACCAGTCTCCTCTTCCCCCCCTCATAAGAAAACCTTTGTCTCACAAAACTCTCCAACCAACTCCACTGCAGAAACTATGATGGGAAGATATCCAAAACTATATGCTTGTCACAAAGTTCCACAACTCATGCTCCCTCCACACTCGAAGTGACTATCGATATCAATCCTCCTACTCATATTCCCCCTACACCCCTTCCTCCTACTCCCTCCCAACACAACCCATCCCCCTCAACACCAACTACTGCCAATATTCATCATCCCGACACCCATCCTCCTCCTACTCATATTCCCCCCTACACCACTTCCTCCTACTCCCTCCCAACACAACCCACTCCACTCAACTCCAACTATACGTACATTCTCCCTCCCTCCATCCGCTCTATCATTTCCACTCCCTCCTGGATATACACGTGAATCACTTATGTAATTCCCTTACCTAATCCCAAAATAGCCCATTAACACAGCAACTTCTTTACCCATCTTTATCCTTTCATGATCACTCTGATAGTTGACGAATAGCAACTATCATCCTTCACCCCTCCTTTTACATAGTTTCCTACAGTGCTAAAGGGACGGTCATCAAAACAAAAACAAAACGCTTTTTCGCGCACGCGCCCAACACTGGTGGGCAAAAGATCAACAATGGCTGCTGAATCAGCTGTGAGAACGATGTCAACCTACTACAATTCTCGGGATTTAGTTGCTAAAAAACATTATGATGAAAAACTGAAGTATTCTAAAGGTACAGAAAATTTACCAGATCCTTTCTCTCTCTCTGATGGCTGGTTTGAAAGCCCCAGTAGATGGCCCGATGTTAGTTTTGGTGATATTCATTACCTAATAGACCGATTCGGTGTGACGTCACGTGTCGGAGTCGCCATTCCACTTGGTGAAAACAAACCCGTCGCTCGCAGATACCTCGCTATCAACGTTATGGAAAAAGCAGCATGAATTCTTTGATTCTTCAAAAAACGAAGCGAAAAGGTGATATGAAGCAAAACTAGAAGCTGTGTAGCTAAAAGAGTACTCATACCGAAATCTATTCTGACATCTACGACTATTCTGGCAATAAAGCAGATGATAATTTTATAATAACATAATTTGCTACAGTAATGTATGACGTTTAGTTATATAGTGTATTTTTCTGTGAAATCAGTGCCATTTCCTAACATCACTTTTCTTCTCATTTACTAGGTGTTTATACAAAGGAGACAATGAAGTCACGTATAGGCCAAAAAGCGCACTACGCATTTTTCTCTCTCCTCAATAATTTGATCTCAAGAGATGAGCCCTCTTCAGTTGTTTCTTCTGCTGGACCATTCGACATCTCAGACAAAGGCAACAGGCAGCTGTATACCTGCTTTGTTTTCATTTAATGGACAGTGCTTGAAGGCACTTGGCATAAAGTCTGGGTGAAGTGGATCTGGGGATGGTTTGCTTGTAAATATAAATTATGATAAATCAATTTATTACAAAAAAGGAAGAAAATGAAAATAATAGAATTACTTTTGTGCTTTTTAGAATATATGACTACTACCAAAACCTAATGTCGACAATGTTGATCTTGTTTGGCCTTGATAGGTAGTGTAGATAGACAAGAGTTTGAAAGTAATTATCTGTCTCTGGAATTTGAAAAGGTGTATTATATTAATATATAGATCAATAAAATGGTTCTGAGCAGATGTAAACATTTTCCACCAGGCGCCCAAGCACTCCCATCAGCGTTCATGCGTTTCATGGCTTGGAGGCCTACCCATCACTTCCATTATTCAGGTTTCTTTTCGCGATATGGAAATATATGAAAAGTTAAACCTTTCTTTCCCATCCTGCTGTGGTTCGAACAACCAACGGCAACAAAACTCCTCGATATTTTCACGTAAAGAAATGAGATTCTCAGAAAAATTCAGCGACTTTGTAAGCAAAGTGCAGTGATTTTTCGAACGAACGAGGATTTGTTTTCATCAAGTGCTCGTTGCTAGGGGCGGTTGCTATGCGTTACCGAATCGGTCTATACACACGTCGGGTAGTTACACAGAAGAGGAATTGAAAGCCTACAAATCACTCGAAGCTTTCAAGTATATTTCTTGTTTTAAAATAAAACAGGATAATGGAATTTAGTATTCAACATAAGAAAAATCAGAATACAGCTATCTGTATTTGCTGGGCCATACTAATTGTTTGGTTGCCCGACCTTTATACAAACACATGGTGTGTACACATAAAAAGAATTAAAGGCCTTAAAATCTCTGAAAGGGTACAAGTAAGTACTCAATACTGCTTATAACAAGACTGGTTCATAGTCGTAGGATTAAATTCTCCTGAACTTGTGAAAGTCTTACTCGCTCTTTGTCTTTTAGGCCTGGTTTTTCGAAAAGGTGCTCAAAACGGGTTTTATCAATATTTTGCGGACGTTATAGCCAGACTTTTCTAAAAGGTTAAATTCACATTCCCACGCAATACTCATCATGATACCTTGAAAAGATTTAAGAGGGCAGCATGAATTCTTTGATTCTTCAAAAAACGAAGCGAAAAGGTGATATGAAGCAAAACTAGAAGCTGTGTAGCTAAAAGAGTACTCATACCGAAATCTATTCTGACATCTACGACTATTCTGGCAATAAAGCAGATGATAATTTTATAATAACATAATTTGCTACAGTAATGTATGACGTTTAGTTATATAGTGTATTTTTCTGTGAAATCAGTGCCATTTCCTAACATCACTTTTCTTCTCATTTACTAGGTGTTTATACAAAGGAGACAATGAAGTCACGTATAGGCCAAAAAGCGCACTACGCATTTTTCTCTCTCCTCAATAATTTGATCTCAAGAGATGAGCCCTCTTCAGTTGTTTCTTCTGCTGGACCATTCGACATCTCAGACAAAGGCAACAGGCAGCTGTATACCTGCTTTGTTTTCATTTAATGGACAGTGCTTGAAGGCACTTGGCATAAAGTCTGGGTGAAGTGGATCTGGGGATGGTTTGCTTGTAAATATAAATTATGATAAATCAATTTATTACAAAAAAGGAAGAAAATGAAAATAATAGAATTACTTTTGTGCTTTTTAGAATATATGACTACTACCAAAACCTAATGTCGACAATGTTGATCTTGTTTGGCCTTGATAGGTAGTGTAGATAGACAAGAGTTTGAAAGTAATTATCTGTCTCTGGAATTTGAAAAGGTGTATTATATTAATATATAGATCAATAAAATGGTTCTGAGCAGATGTAAACATTTTCCACCAGGCGCCCAAGCACTCCCATCAGCGTTCATGCGTTTCATGGCTTGGAGGCCTACCCATCACTTCCATTATTCAGGTTTCTTTTCGCGATATGGAAATATATGAAAAGTTAAACCTTTCTTTCCCATCCTGCTGTGGTTCGAACAACCAACGGCAACAAAACTCCTCGATATTTTCACGTAAAGAAATGAGATTCTCAGAAAAATTCAGCGACTTTGTAAGCAAAGTGCAGTGATTTTTCGAACGAACGAGGATTTGTTTTCATCAAGTGCTCGTTGCTAGGGGCGGTTGCTATGCGTTACCGAATCGGTCTATACACACGTCGGGTAGTTACACAGAAGAGGAATTGAAAGCCTACAAATCACTCGAAGCTTTCAAGTATATTTCTTGTTTTAAAATAAAACAGGATAATGGAATTTAGTATTCAACATAAGAAAAATCAGAATACAGCTATCTGTATTTGCTGGGCCATACTAATTGTTTGGTTGCCCGACCTTTATACAAACACATGGTGTGTACACATAAAAAGAATTAAAGGCCTTAAAATCTCTGAAAGGGTACAAGTAAGTACTCAATACTGCTTATAACAAGACTGGTTCATAGTCGTAGGATTAAATTCTCCTGAACTTGTGAAAGTCTTACTCGCTCTTTGTCTTTTAGGCCTGGTTTTTCGAAAAGGTGCTCAAAACGGGTTTTATCAATATTTTGCGGACGTTATAGCCAGACTTTTCTAAAAGGTTAAATTCACATTCCCACGCAATACTCATCATGATACCTTGAAAAGATTTAAGAGGGCAGTGTAGCAGTCAATAGATTTACTATCTTCATTTTGTTCCCATTTAATGTCTTACGACCTTGTTTAAGGAAAGTTTTAAAATCAAATTAACTGAAATTTAAAGTGAAAGAAGATACTCAATAGTAACCAGTCACCCACATCTACCATCGCCTAGGCCTATGCCTGACCACGGGGAAATACATCCCCTAGAAAGAGTTGTGACGGTATAACATAACCGTTCAAATTTTAGAATATCTTTATAGAAAAGCTATCTTACTATATGCTTGATTAGCACAAACTCTTACATCACTCCCAGGTACAGGATCAATATTCTTGCGATTGATAGCCAAAACCTCCTTCTCTCGGGGTATTTCGGAAAACAATTAAAACTCAAAGTTGAACCTTTTTGATGTCCATTTGCACATCCAATAATAATGCAACTGTTTACCATGTCGGAGTTTCTTAGAAAAAGGTGAAAAAGGATGCGAATCTAAATCGAAAAAAAGGGACAATATTCGCGACAGACCAATAGACCGATTCGGTGTGATGTCACGAGTCAGAGTCGCCATTCTGCTTGGTGAAATCAAACTCGCTCTCAGCGTTGGCGAAAATGGCGTATTAATGCTTAGATTCTTTAAAAACCGAAGCGAAAAAGCAATATGAATCAAAACTAGAAACTGTGCAGCTACAAGAATGCTCATACCGTTTGACTGCCGAAATTGGGATCGACGAACCTACAAAATATTGAATATCCCGACATCTAAAACTATTTGATCAACACACCATGTGATAAAAATAATTTTATGATGAAATCAGTGCCATTTCCTAACATCAATTTTCTTTCTATTTACAAGGTCTTTACAAAGGAGACAATGAAGTCACATAAAGGCCTATAAACGCTCAACGCATTTTTCTCTTTCTTCAGGCCCTCTTCAGTTGCTTCATCTGCTGGACTATATGATTTTTCAGACACAGAGGCAACAGGAAACTTTGGTTTCTTCTGAATGCTTGGCATTTCTTTTGCTAGACCTATTTTCTTCCTATTTCAAATCTTTTTAACAGTATGACTGCTTTGT
>NC_091560.1:16297967-16316587 GCF_042767895.1 Penaeus vannamei
TCCCTGGTACCATACTGAACTTTCAGGGTGCATGCAATCAGATGCTCAAAGGTGAGGGCTGAGGTCCTAGGCAGGTGTGATCCCCTATGTTGGGCCTAAGCCCAAGCCCCCCACAACAACAATGGAGGGGGGGGGGGACTGTAAAGGTGATGTTTTAGGGAGAAAACAGCAAAGAACTACTTGTTTACCAAAATTGTTGTCCCATTATCTCTATTAATGCTCATCTATGTGGACAGGCCTTTTGAGCAGGATCAACCACACATGAAATGATCCTGCAGGGTGGTCTACCATGTGACTGGGGTTGAACTTCAGGGTATAGGAAGTCTGTTTCTTCGTATACTAGACAAAATTTGCCAAAAAAGTTACCTACAAAATAATTTCTATTTACCCACTGTGTTTGTAGTTATAATTATATGCACTATAATATTACCAATGGAAAATCCAATTTTTGGGTGGTTGTGAATCTATTTGGCCAGCTGTACATGTGCAATGGCTACTGTAGTTTTGTTTGCATACAGAAGGCTCCAGAAGCATGGATCCAGGTTATGTGACCATCACATGGAAAAATTTAGCCGAGGGTCTGGGTGATGGGAAGACGACATAATGGGAATTACAGCCCAAGTCTGGGGCCACAGGAATGACTCATCACAGATGCACAAAGCTCTTGGAGGGTAATTAGTCTTATTGGCCATTTGGGAAGAGGCTCCTAGATTATCATCATTAGTAAATGAGTCTGGAATGTACCATCCATGACCCATGACTGGAAGAGTGTAGGCTCTAGAGAGGGCACTTCATTTATTGAAAATTTTCTGCCGTGTCAACACCTGCCATTAGCGGTGTATATAAAATAGAGCAATGGTTCCCAAACTGTGAGCCTTGTCCCCCTAGAGGGCCATATAGCAGAATGCAGGGGGCCATAATCTGAGGATATGATGGGTGTATAAAACTAATGTCTTTATCACTACTTCACAAAAGAACAAACTTGCATGGAATCAATAAAATCACAGGAACTGCTAGAGTGGTTTATATATGGACCTAATGAGTGTAGGACTGCAGTCACTGTAGTTATGGTCTATGCCTAGTGGTGGGTCATGGACAAGTATCCTGTATGAAAAGTGGGTGATGTCCAGAAAAAGTTTGAAATAGAGCAATAGGGTGAGGCTTGGGGGCAAAGCCCCAGGTAAGGAAAGGTCATACAGCACTATGATAGTATTGTGGCAAAAAAGTAAAAAATGAGCCAATGATTAGAACAAAATGTTATGATGTCAACGGTTACAGAGCGCTGTTAGTGCGATAGTGAAAAGGGTAGAATAAATAGCAAATGGAGTATGAAGGCTATTCAGAAGAAAAGACCAGCGAAATTAGTTTGTTGCGAGGGCTGAGGTGCAAAGTAGGCATTATGTTTAATGTTTAGTTTGAAAATAAATGTGCTAGACATCAAAGGTCCTACTGCACTATGGTAAAGTATTGTGTTAAAGGGCAAAGGAGAGTTAAAGATCAAATGTGTTAGATGTCAAAGGTTTGAGAGTGGGAATAAGTCAACTAGAGCAGAAATTAATATAAAGGGGAGGATTAAGGTGGTAGGGTGATTGAATAAATTATAGTGTATCTGTCACTGGAGAAAGTATAGGAAAAGTGTTCAAGGAAGAATAGAGATAGCTGTTGAAGAATAATCTGGGAAGAGGGGAAAGTGGTAGATGTCAAAGATTGGAGGGTGTTATAGGAAAGTATGGTAACAAAAAAGGAAAGGAGGGAAGTAAATGAAGTAGAGCAGTGATTAATAACTGGGAAAGGTTAAGGAGATAGAGCAATTAATTGAATTGCATTGTATCTGACTGAAAGGAATAGGGATAATACATAACGGTAGATATGGTTGTCTTAGTAGTAGGGGATTAGATAACTGAGGGTTGAGATAAAGGATCAGGAGTAGGTGAAATAGTAGTATCCAGGGGTTCAATAGGGAAGGTGGGGTCTGAGGAGCGGTAGAGGAGGTGGGGTATGTTGGGAGGGTGTAGGAGGAAGGGGGGTGGAGGATGGATATCTGCAAATATTTCAAATGTAGGAGTTTTGGATGTCTTCAAGGGTTTCTGGGGGGGGTTAGGTAAAGAGGACTGAGAAACAAAGGTTCTCTTATAAGAAGAGATAGATATCTGAGGAAGAGAAGCAGTAGGAGAGCGAGGAGTGGAACGTTTAGGTTGCCTGGTACTACAACTAAAGTGAGGAGGAGATATCTGGGAAGTGCTAGAGATTGGAGTATCTGGATTTAGAATGGAAAACGGATTTGACTGGTGGATAGGGTGAGTAGGTATAGGACTTGTTTCTGGAGGCACTGCTGAAAGAGAAGGGTTTTCTCAGAATAGCAGGCTGTGGGGGGGAATCAAAGAATCTATCCCACATTGTTCGACCAGAGTACTCAGAAGACTTGCAAAGATAGAGGCAGTAGAAGGATGAGGGCGAGAGGAAGATGGGTGATGTGGAGAGGAGTAATTCTGTAAGTAACAATAAGGATGAATAGTAGTAATAAGGGAAGAGGGGGTAGACACTGAAGAGGACTGTGCAGCATGAGATGAAGAGAAGGTGCTTCCTAGAGGTTGAGTAATAACCTGGGTGGGCGTTTTGGAATGGTTAGAATAAGCGTTGAAGAGGGGGCATTAGTATCAGTGGTTGGAGCTGAGGTCAAAGAAAGGGCAGGGGCTGGAAAACCATCAAAATCAAATTCAGATAGGCTATTTGATGAAAGGGTAAGCCTTAATGCCTCTATCAAGGGTAAAGAATTTTCATTATTGGCTATGGCAAGCCTGAACAAACTAAGGAAAAGAAATGGTCTACCCCTCAGGGTCCCTAAAAGGGGTAAGAGCTAGGTAATTAACCCAGTGCTGATGGGTAAAAATGTTTGGTAAGGACATATGGACGGGCTTGTTGGCACACATCGGCAGTTTCCCGTTTGCGCCCGGCTCTATCGGTAGTTTGCGAGCGACATTTAGCACCTAAAAGCTTTTATTTTGCTATAATTTATTAAAAAATTAAAATTTTGAAAGTTTACCTTTATTATAGGTGCCATTGCCCAAAATCTTTACCATATAAATGAAGCCGCTTCTATCGGGGAAAAACAAACTCCATGACACGATGCCACCTGTCTTTCAGTCCACAACAGCCATGGCATGTACGTACATGCCACCCGTCGGCTATGGGTTAACCAAGGGAATACCATGCCCATGGCTCCAAGGTTTTGGGAGGGAGGTAGGCATGATCCCCTACCTTGGGCCTCAG
Source organism: Penaeus vannamei (assembly GCF_042767895.1). Taxonomy (NCBI): domain Eukaryota; kingdom Metazoa; phylum Arthropoda; class Malacostraca; order Decapoda; family Penaeidae; genus Penaeus; species Penaeus vannamei. Next base: position 16,301,238 of record NC_091560.1, read on the forward strand.
CCCTTGTCTCCTAAGCCACACATTCGTTTATCGATTGTAATAATGCTAAAGCCCCTATCTAAGTGCCAAATGAATCAAATCACTCCAAGAGGTTTGTGCACTCGTGGCGAGTCTTTTCCGTAACCCTGGCTTTCGCTCATGACGGCAGTTCGTGTCAGCTAGGCCGCGGCCAATTTGCCCAGTTAACGGCATGTTCACATCACCCGGGGAGCTGCTCAGGTTTTTCCTTGACGTGACTGCATCATCATCAAGGGTTAAACAGAAAAAGAACATTGCAAATAGGAGACAAGGAGTCTGAACACTGCACATGTTCATGTGGGCCTGGCCTACAAGCCACACTCACTAGTCACGTCTCCAGTAAGCCCATGTCCTAGGACGACTGTGGGCCATATGCAGGCAGCATAGCAAGTGTATTCAATAGATTAATAATGACCAATTAGTGTGTCAAACAATAACAATGGTTACAGAAAACTTTCCCTGAAAATTCAAGGTTTGGGGGCAAATAGGAGACAAAAGGTACCAACCGTTTAAGGAGGTAACTAGCACTTGTGAAGTCATCTATGTTGGGGAGAAAGCCAGTTCACAGACTCAGAATCGCTGCATTTTGGTGTTAAGAGATCTTGTCTACTGAAATGAGACCCTACTCGTTTATGGGTGGTAGAGAACCATTACAGCATCAATTCCTGTTTGGCCTATTACAACAAGGGTGCAACATGCAAGTACCCTCTTCATTCATTATAGAATTAATGTCAACTTTGTTTCGGTAATATACGTCTCATATCAAACATCTTTTATCTCAAAACATATAAATCATATATAAAAAAAATAAGTAGCCTTTCTCTATAAACAATCACGTTACTGTAACTAAATAGCAACAAACCACAGAAATTTCAATATCTCCCTTTTCTTTAGTGGTTATAGTTATTAGTCACCTATTCCAGAAAATAGGAAATGCAAAAATTGGAATCAATTGCACATTTTGGTCAATTAATTTTATCTCAAATTTACTTTGAAAAAATTTCTTAACTAAGTCATAAACAAAAGAAAGGGAGAAATCCTAGTTATATTGCTTGCAACTGCTGGGATAAATACTGAACACAATTGCAGTATGATGTGCTACTCATGCTCACAGCACCTAAACAAAGTAAAAAATTAAAGTTATTTTTACACACTACTATGGCACTTGTAAGCTAGAACAAAGAAAGGAACAAACAAATGAAACCCAAGAACTTGATTTTTTTTTTCTTTACTAAAGGCAAACACAGCTTAGAACTGGATCATCTGTCCCTTCCTCTTCTTGTCACCTCCAAGCTCAAAGTGCTTGCATCTCTTAAGGGGGAGCTGTGACTTGATTCTGCACTTGTTGCATTCCATCTTCAGCACAATCTTCTTGGTGGTCTTGGCCTGGAAGATGGAGAGGCTTAGCACAGGAAAATTAACCAACTCTGTAGCTAACTAGAGTGAGTTTTTTATACATTAACCCTGGTATATTTTGAAGCCGAAAATAAAAGATTCCGGGCAGCTACAAAATCGGTGTGCAAGGCTGGTCCGGAGCGTGAGCCCCAATACAGTGTCACACTGGCGGGACGCCCAGAAATGTTTATTTTTTCGGGTGTCTCATATGTGGGACACTTGACGTTAGTGGGTTGTGTCTCATATGTGGGACACTTGACGTTAGTGGGTTGTGTCTCATATGTGGGACACTTGACGTTAGTGGGTTGTGTCTCATATGTGGGACACTTGACGTTAGTGGGTTGTGTCTCATATGTGGGACACTTGACGTTAGTGGGTTGTGTCTCATATGTGGGACACTTGACGTTAGTGGGTTAAGTGATTAGACAGATTACTTAGTCTATCTTAAATGTTGGACACCCATTTCCCTTCCTTCAATTCAGCTAACTACACTGTTTATTCAACAAGATGAATGTTTTTTACAATTTATTTCTTGCAATTATTCTTTCAACATACAAATCTCTAAAGTGTTTTTAAGTACACCTATAAATTCATTATATATTATGTCAAACTTAAATCATGTCCACACAGGCAATAAGGTGGCATAAGTGTTAAGTTAAACACTTTTAGCAATTGATGTATCCACTTTAGTAAGTGAGTGCATGAGGGCCAACAAAGGAAGTTAACAGTTTAAATGTTCTTGCTTGAATATCACAATTCTAGCATTTCCTCACTGATGACACGAGATTTATAAAGAAATGGCTTACCCAAACTAATGTAACAAGGACATCAAAACAAATATGTTAGGCAAGCCTAATATTCATAACATTTCTGGGTGCACAGATGCCTTGAAAAGCTTTTAAATCTGAAATAATTCTGAACCACATCTTTCACTGAACCAAATTTCTAAATCAAAATTTCTTGGTTTTCTTGTATTTAAACTCCTAAGAAATAAATTAAGCCTATGACATTCTGAAGTTGAAAAACATAAAAAAGGCAGTCTTTCAGCCTTTTACTGGTTGATGGAACCAAGAAACAAACGTTATCAAAGCTTGCAATCAAATCAGCCATGCTCTTCAACTGAAATAGGTTACCTTCTTTCTGAAGATAGGCTTTGTCTGACCACCATATCCAGCCTGCTTCCTGTCGTAACGGCGACGACCCTGGGCAAACTTGCGTTCCTGGAAGTGGATGGTTTGTAAGTAATATTCTTTTTGCAAGCAAAAACTTATTTACTTACAGTTGTATGCTTGAAGAAATTGTGTAACCCACATCAGTTCTTTGCACAATTTTTATATGATAGAATCTTCAGGATTGTAGGAAGTCTTAATGTAATTTTAGGACTCCTCAGTTTCAAAAATAAAACGTTTCAAACCCTCTTGCATTATTTTGGTATTCCTGTTGATTTTGCAATATTCCTTACAAGAGGATTGTGCGCTTCAAAGAGTGGATTCCACAATTTCTTAAAGCATACAGCTGTTAGTGTTACACACATACTGGTAATTTCAAGTTTGCCATTATGTCTTAGTTCTGAAACCCCAAACTCAACCCTTCAAATCTATAAAGGTATTGTTAATTCACTCTCAACAACAATTTGGATACTCTACCTTGGACTTCTTGTATTGCGAGACCTTGTGGTTCTGGTGCTTCTTGCACTTGATGCAGAAGGTGCGTCTGGACTTGGGTACATTCACCTGCAAGAATAGTAAGGTTATTAAAATCTTTTAATAGAGGAGCCACAAAATGCCAATCTGACACTAATAAGAGCACACAAAAACCATACAATAAAAAAATTAAATACATGAAAGCCATTTTTAGTGAGCAGACATAAATAAAGTAAGCAAACGATAGTAATAAATATGATAATTGTGAGTTAATAAACCAAATTTCCAAGATTTTGTAAAATCAAGGCTACCAAATATCACCCATAAAATCAATCCCAATTACTTCTCAGAGAAGATATACAGTGTCAGTGTAGTCATCTAAGTATTTCCTAAGGTCTGGCCCTGGAAAACCTCCCACAACTCAAGTGGGCATCGCATATTCAGCTATGTAGAAAAATATTAGAAAATCAAGCTAAGCATTCTGACTAGCGACGATACTCTTTGAAATATAGTTGTTGATGCTACAAGACTGTTGGTATCCCTGATTTTCCAACTGCTTTTGGTTTTGTGTGACTTATGTGAATATTCCAAGGCATATTCCATCCCAGGAATAAAATCACAATTCCAATGACTCGGGATGTTCAAAAGTTTTCAAAGTAGCAGGCTACCTAAGTCCAAGCAGGGGTCTACTGTGTGCTGGGCATTGCCGCCTGGCAAGCGAGTGTGAAGGTGAGAGGCAAAGTATTTTGAAAGATGCAACCCTTCACAGATGCATAAAAGTAATAGATTTTTTCTTTACTGTCCTGCAAAAAGTACCTGGCAATTGAAAGGCCGACAGATGGCGAATTTTCGCTGGGTGCCAACTAATATTGAACACCCTGTGAATCCATTGGAATTGTAATGACAATTTAGAATGAGAAATTTGAAACTCAAATTACCAAACCTTCCATATCATAGGCTTCAATAAGGAATGTTTCAACATCTAAAAATATTTGTCTGTATAGCTGTATATAAAAGCCATTCCTATCAGCTTTGAGTTAAGAATATTAAGTTTGGCTAAGACATATCTCTGGTAAAATTCTTATCAAAATCTGTTCAAAACTTTTTGAATTACCCTGCTAAAAAAAAAAAAAAAAAAAATTACAAACAAATACAAGTAACAATATTTATAAACACAAGGTCATGGAATACACGGAAATTATCTATATATACTTCTATACATATGCACAGTTTTACCCCAACCTGTATAATGAGATGATTACATCATATAGAACCATATCCTATATCATTTCTTATCTAAATCAAACAATACGAAGAAAAAAATTGCAATATTTCTATACATTACATATTTGTGCATAGCACACATTTTTAGTATGAAATAAATGTATTATGACTAATTTTGTAGATAAATAAAAGATCTGGGGAATGTTGTGGACAGCTTTTTAAATCTTTTCCTGTGCTTGTAAAATTGACAGATGTGAAAAAATGCCTTTTTTTGAAAACAAATAGTCTTCTAGGTAAAATATTCCCCGCAATTAACGGTCGAAATCTAAAAAACTGAAAGCAGACAATCCCCTTAGGTATAGTCTCCCCAAAGCAGTTCGTTAGCATGCCATTTTTTTTTTTTTTTCTTTTTAAGCCTAATTTTCTGGTCCAAAACGTATTTCTATGGACTAAAATTTTTTTTTTGTAATACCAAGATGGACCATCTTTAGCCATCTACTACATCCTAGTTCTTATATATCTATGAACTTTAAATGCAAAACTGATCTTGGAAAACTGTCCAAGTCAAACTTCCTTTCCTTTATACCAAGATCATCATAACATCAAAAGATACTTTTCTCTAAAACCAATCAAGAAATTACAATATACTTTACAGCCTGTCAATATTAGGACGGGAATTAAATTAACATTATGTGCTGACGAAAACAAGTGTCTCTCTCCATGCATGCAACATCAAAGCCAAATCACGAAGACAAAGTGTTAGTGCAAACACTTATCTTGCCCTCTTAAGAGCTTTGCACTGAAATAACAGAAAAGATTAAGAGAGCAACGTTGATCTCCCCAACACAGTTCCCGTCAGCCTACATGGAGTACGACAGGCACCAAGTGTTGGGTGGTTGTTAAGTACACAAGTAAATTTAGCAAACAACTGTAGATGTTAGAGAAAACTCTACGTGCAGTTTGTCTAAACATACGAGGAACTCCTCAACGTTAGCCTCTCACAGCTATCAACATTTTGCTCCATGAAAATGGAGTGACACATGCATCAAGCAAAATTGATTTTCATATATCAAAATGGATAAAATAAAATCCTATACAGATTTTGGGCCTGAAAAACATGGCACACTAATTAGACATTAGATCCTAGCTGGAGATTTCAATATTCAAGGAGTATGGCAATAGAAACTACGGTGATGACTTACTACTAAATGCTTACCTGAAGTACAATACATAATGCCTGTAAAATAACCCCCTACCCCCACCACACACACAATATATGCACACACTTGCCAGAGTTGACTGCCCCTTATATATACTACAGAATGTTATTTAAAAGGTACTTCTTCCCATAAATTTTGTGTGTGTGTGTGTGTGTGTTTACCAAGTCTGCTTAACTTTACTTACACTATATAAAAGTATACTTTGCTAATTGTATAAAGACTTGTTTTACTCTTATTAACCTCAAGGTGATAACTGTTGTGATTGTGGTATATCTAATTATCAAACTGATAGGTTGCTCCAAAAGTTGTTAATGTGAATAAGACAGTAATAAATCTAGCGAGTTCCTTCGAGACCATATCCCAATTCCCCTTTTATCCTCTCCTCATCCTGTGCCAATTATACATAATGATTCCTGCTTCATTTGTGTTACGAAATGAAAGTATTGATTTTGTAAATCTGGTACTCTATGGCATACAGTATCCACCTGAAATGCCATCTGTTATGTTAAACATGACTGTTGTAAAAGGTCAAAGGGATTCTACACTTTATACATAAAAGAAAATATGTTCCTTATCATACATGACAGGCTCTTTCTTGCACACATTTTAAGCTGAAGGTTCTAATGCTGGAGGAACTCTTGTTCTGAGGCACCCAAAATATTTCATATAAGTTCCTTCTTTCAGTTGCAAGTGGAATCGAGCTGAACAGGACTTAAATAAGAACCTGTCTGCATCTTCCCTTCTGAAAGTCACTGCATCTAATAACTAAGATCAAACTTAGTTTTTTTTAGTCATGTGACAATTTTGTGCGTGCCCATGTGTGCATGTGCGTGTGTGTAAGTGTGTGTGTGTGCGTGCGTGCGTGCATGTATGTATGTGTATGAGTGTGTTGACTAATTATATATATATATATATATATATATATATATATATATATATATATATATATATATAAAATATACATATATACACACACACACACACATACATACAAACACACACACATATATATAAAATAATCTGAAAGTATTTTGTGATCTATCACTTCATGTTAGTAATATTTGAGATCTGGTACTATTGGACCCTGGAACTGCTGCGAGTTATATGTGAATTCTGTTGTCTGAACTATTTAGTATATCTTCTGCATAGTCTCTGACAACAAGATATGCATGAATGACTTGGTCTGTGTGGTACAGCCTTACCCACCATTTCCCCCCCTCCTCTTCCCCAATGATGCTGTTATCTCTTCATACTTCATGCTATGCATTGTACTCAAACAATTTTTTAAGCTATGAATGTTCAAATGTTGCTGGCTTTCTACCTCTTACTTTGCTGCAAGTGAGATGAGACAGTGTTTAAGGCACTTCCTGGGTCATCTCTAATGCCCAAATCCCTTTGGATCTTTCTGCCAAGTCAGTCATGTGCTTTTACTATTTACATACAAATACATACAACTGTCAGTTCTCAGCCTCCTTAGTGTCCAACTACAATTAACCCTTGATTTTCAGCTTCGATTGATCTCAAAAGTTGTTGGTCTGAAACAGCTAATAAGCATTTACTTAGTGAATCCGAGTGAAAAGATGGAAGGGGGTCCTAGGGATCAGGGAAAGGATACTGGGTGCATTAGTCTTGGATCATCCTTGAAGGGGTATAAAGGGAGCATTAGGTGGGAGGAGAAACTATCACACAAAAGGGCCCAATGGAGTAGGAAATGCAACAATAAGGGAGGGGAACCTCTGTGGATGAGGCAGGAGGAAGGATGATCAATGGCATCAGATTTTCTACATATAAAAACTTGTGCTACAGGGGGGGGGGGAGGCATTAAAAGATCAAAAGAACCAAAATACACAAGAATTTTTTTTTTCAAGACTTTAGAAAGATCTGAGAAAGGGTCACACATCCACCCTTACAAAATAGGTGACCATGATAGCTGCAGCTTGCACTGCATCTTAATTCAAGTAGTAGTTCAAGTGCAACTCTTAGAAATATTAAGGCCATCCAATAATGGTCACTCAAAATTAATCCACCAAACACTACCACAATATATGAGCATGCATGCCTTTTACATAGAGTCCAAGTTTCACTTATTTCTCCTTGCTTCTTATCAAAGAGCTGGGCTAATTTTGACAGCTGAAACAATGGTACTAGTATAGTCAGTTCATGAATGCATTGAAGTGCTGGAATGAAATTTAGAACTCGATACAAAGAGAGGGCAAAGCAATCCCATTTACACATATTACTGAACAAAAAGCTATGATTTGCTATTGGCATTTAAAAATAATTTTCACACTGTCAGACAAACCCAAATATACTCAAAACATGCCAAACCCCGCTGAGGAAGCCTTACAATCTAATATACAAAGGTGGTATTCATAACCTTGTAATGCGCAGTCTCCTAAAAAAAAAATCATCAGCACGACTGCCTAGGTACTGCTGAAGATTGACCAGCACGATTGCCTAGGTACAGCTGAAGTTTTCTGTATTGCTATATGTACTGTTAATGACAATCAAAAATCTCCCAAGCAACTCAAGGGAGGTCAGAGGAGCTCATGAGGTCAACTAATCAACTCCTTGGTGGCCGAGCACTTGTGGGGCCATCTATGTGTACAACATTCCACTAAAGAAAACTAAAGTGAACACATTTTCCAGTGGCAGTAATGGGTAAACATCAATTTCCTCAAACTGAATACTATTAAAATATGCAAAACAATGTGCTGACCATTTAGGAATACCCATTTCGTAACTTAATAGGCATATAGCACTGCTCCACAGTCTCTAGATTATATACTGGAAATTGGGAGTTATTTTAAATGAAAATAGAAATAAATAATTTTTTGAAAGACTATTAAAAGCTGGTCATGGTCAAGTATTCACTTGAACCTCTATATCTTTGTGTGGTACACTGAAGGCCATTGGCCTGTTGCTGGGGGGGGGGGGGGGGGGGGGGAGTAGTTCCCTGTAGTATTGTTTAGTGGAAGGTCTACATATAGATGGCTCCACAAGTGCTTGTCCACTTTTTTTATTTTATAATTTTTAAAAATACTTTTAATATAAAGTATTATCATAGACATTATGTTACTGACACTACTAGTAGTAATAGAAACTGAAGTATTTTTATAAATCAAGGATAAAGGTAAACAGATGATAACGGTAAAACTAGTAATCGACTCATTGGTAATTTGTAACTAAAACCTTAAGAGCTATCTATGTGTAAAGACATTTACTGTGATGAATTACTTAGCATCTTAAGATTAGACAGCCAAATACGACTGAAGTCGTCAACATCAAGGCATATTCAGCAGTAGAGCTCAGGCCAAGAAACCTGCACCACATTCTGGCAAGACAAGAACTTGTAGGCTCCAGAGATTTCGTCAAAGAAGGGGGGAATCTAGGCCCTTACTCTACAAGAAAACACATGGTCAAGGTTTGTCTGTGTCTGCCAAGACTGCTGGTGTTTCTTGCCTTGCTAAAAAAAAAAAAAAAAAAAAAAAAGTGCTAATACATATGCAAATTCTTTGGGTGTTCTTCAATTTCTATCCAAAGTTTTGGCAAAGAACTGGTTTTGGGAAAGCCAATATCCTAAACCCAAAACATCTGATGTAACCTGGACTTCAGTCATCAAACTAGGGGAATTGAATGATTCTGAAACCACTTCCCTTCCGTGCCCCATCACAGTAAAAGGTAAACTGTATATGAAATCTACTACCAGTGCTGTTGACTCTCGTTGGAGTATGAGTAACAAAATGAGAAAGGCACAATGGGGCTGGATTTTCCTTGTAATCGTCTACATTTGTGTCTAGAAGAGTGCCAACTCCTGGGCTGTACAACTGATCCATAGACCCCATGAAAATTGACTGTATGTCTTCCCTGTCAACAAATTGAAGTTCGTATTCATATTAGAAGAACAATCAAATTATGAAATCCATCAAATCCATCATGGATGTCCAAAAACTAATTCAAACCAAATAAAAAGCTCCCAATATAAAACAAAATGTTTATCTGGAGTCTACCAATAATCAAAACCATACATTGATGGCTATCATACTACCAAACCAAGGCACAATGGGAATCATGCGCAGGCAGCCATTTCAACATGTACTTGGAGCTAGATGCTTGTGCATCGCACAGACGGCCAGCTAACCAAAATTTGGCATTGGCTTTTTAACGCAAGGTTAGATGCCAACAGTCAATAGTCATTTTCATTTAATGGGTACTAAATTATCTTATTTATAAATAATGCGGCATTCAGAGCTGTGTTCTCAGTTCATATGAACGACCTACATCTCGGTAGACATGTTATTCACACTTGTGGCAATCAACCAGCCTATCATCCTCCTCATTACTCATGTATGCAAACATGGAATCTATAGACTAAAGCTGATGTAATCACTTATTAGAGTGGAATCACTGGGTGGAACCAATCAAATGTATATTAGGATATGATGCATGTATCAAACATGGCTGTGACAAGGTCTTTCCAGACAAAATTCAATTTAGTTTGATGAAATAAACATTTTACTTGGACAAGCTACATTTAAATTGGGCAAATTCTGACAGGTTCAATCACATTAAGCATTACTTTATGACATCTGCCATCTTTGTTTACAAACCCACCTAGTCGAACTTGGTCAATTCTCAAGCTCAGGAATTGCTTTTGATATCTTCACATAACTGATCATGATATTTATGGTATGGATGCATTTCTCTCACCAACTAGTGTACAAACAGGAATAATGCTGCGGAAAATCCCCAAACCCCGAGGAGAGGGCATGAAAGACACCAGGGAAATTGTACAGTAAAATATGATTAATATACATGAAATAGATTATAATATACAAAATAAAGCAGAGCCCCTGCATTAAACAACTCGCACCCAAGAAAGCAATCCTCTGTTCACTGCTGGGTAGTGCGTATGAGATGCGAGAATGTTCAATGCTGAATCTGTCCTATGCTCTTTCCAGCTATACAAATGTGGTTTATTCTTTGTTGTCCAGGACAGGATAGGGGCAACACTGCCCCATACTTGACTATATTGACCTATTCTCTGTATATTCTTATTTTAGCCTAACTTGTCAAGTTCCCTGGAACCATTCAAGATTGTGTGTGTGTGTGTGTGTGTGTGTGGGGGGGGGGGGGGCATCATTGGATTTTTCTCGCTGTCTACAATGTAAATATGTAGGTCATTATGTGGAAACCCGCAATCCCCTCAGAGAAAGCTTGGCCCTGATAGCAGGGGAGGGCATAAAAAGGGACCAAGGAAATTATGAGGTGTAATATGAAACATCTACAGAGAATCAGTCACTGTATTGGCTACTGCCCCCAGCCCCCACCCAGGAAAAGAATCCTCCCCGTCTTCACAGCAGGTGAGAGCTTCGGACATGGCAATGCTGCAACCACATGGTGGTCACATGCTCTGTCCTGCTGCAAACATGGAGGATATGCTTTTTCTGGGTGGGCTCAGGAAGTTGGGGGCAGGGAGCATAGCCCTCTGCATTAGACAGTACAGTGTGACTGAGTACATATCTTTCATATTTTGCACCACAACCTATTACCTTCCCCTACCATCAATGTCAAAAATGTGGGGGTTTTGGGGGGCTCCCTTGCATTAATTCTAATATACTTGCTAACTAGAGTGCATGAGGAATCCAATAGGACAAAGCCATCTGGATCCATTTTGCAGAACTATGAAAAAATTACCAAAACAACCTAAGGTTATTGACGTGACTACCATGTGCTCACTAAAACACATGTGCTTAAAATCAGTAATATGGACTACTTTAAAATCACAAGTTTTTCACAATATACCCTTAAATTTCCTCCATACTGCTGTCGAATATCCAAGGCAGTTTAAACCCTGATCACGTGTTGACTCAAACCTGTAATCATTCCATACTTGCTATATCCTGACTCCTAACTTAAGATATGAGAACTTATCAAGCATGCACATGATAAATGCTCATGTTAAAGGTATTAATTAAGGCCTAGACATCAGATCAACAAGTTATAAGTGTTTTTCATCAAAACATGTGGTATGATGGGCCTGTCCCTAATCAGCTGACCGGGGAATCGCCACTCTTCCACATCAGTTTCTGTTAAAGTAAACCCGATAGAAACTCTTAATCACCTCCCAATGTATAGCAAAGTCATATAGCAGTTATAATTATTCGTTTTTACCATTTTGTCCGCCTGCGAGTCCTTAAAAGAGTCAAATAGAAGACGTAATCCTCACTTCTGTCCCACGTTGACTCGATGTAAACAAACCCACGTACACGCAACTTTCGACCTTACGACATCTCCACATCCCATGTTATTTCATACTCTTTTTCCAAACATCACTCCACTTCCATTCACTTTTTCCCTTGCAAAACGACCCCGAAGAGTCGTCCAACACTTAAAACACCACACGACTCACGTACCATCTTGGTTTAGTATGATCCACCGCGATTTAAAACCTCCTTCAACCAGACACAACAAGTCGATCCGACACCTGGATCTGAAAGGGCAGACCGGAACACGTCGCATCTCGTCCCCAAAGCTCTTCCAATCAAAATTCTTAATACAAATTATTTATAAATAAAATTATATATTAACGTAATCTACACAATTTTCTGATGCATTTGATGTAAAATTTACATTTCGAAAAATTATAATAGAGAGAAAAGAGGTATCGGTGACGTCACGGGCGGCGGCGGGCGGGCAGCCAATCAGCGTGGACGGGGAGGCGAGAAGCGCGGCCATCAGTCGGTTTGAAATCGGCCTCGTGTCTGCGTCTCCTTCCACGACTTTGGCCGAGCGAACAACAAGAAGTAGAAGTGTGTGTGTGTAAGGCTGCCACAGCGAACCACAATGTCAACCACGGAGAAGTCTGTCGCTAACGCTGGCGACGATGAGGTCAAGAAGGGAACCAAGAGGGCGGCTGAGGTACGTTTGTCAGAAAAGGAGTTAAGAGGAGTGGGCTTTTTTAACTCGTGCCGGTAGATTTTATTTTATTTATTTTCCCCGAAATTCAGTGGAGGAAGCGACATTAACAACTCCCAGGTGAAGCCCGAGAGGCGACAGTAGTGCAAGTAGATAGAAAAAGGTGTAGATAAAGCTTTCATAGAAGAAAAAATCTAGAAAGAAGTAAACCCGAAGTTAGTTAATTTTTTTCCAATAAGCTCTAGAAAAACACAAGTCCCGAAGTGTCAACCCGAAATCCGGGTTAATCTCGTCCGCCCTAGAAACCGCGAGGGCAGAGGAAGGCGGATAAGGGAGGGAAACGAGAGAAAAAAGAGAAGTAGGGAGAGAGAGGAGAGAACACCGCCCGTGCGAGGCTAGAGATTTTGAAAGTTGGCGGGCGTGCGTGCGCGAGGGCGGCCGTGCGAGGCTAGTCTCGGGCGGGCTTGCTCCTGGCCCAATAGTCCTATTTTCTTCTTATTTTCTTCCTACTTTACTCCGAATTTCCTCCCTGGCGAAAAGGACTGGGCTGGGGAAGGCAAGGAGAGCCAGGGAGAGAAAATTCGGGAGAGGTTTTGGCTAAATGACTAAGTTTATTTTTACAAGTGTTATTTTTTAGATTTTCGTTTTATTTTTCGAATTTCTTCGTATGTTTTGGGATTTGTTTTTAAGTGAGAACTGTCATGTATAGAAGTTTTCGAGTGGGTAAGGGCGACTTTTCACCGGTTTTTGCATGTTTTACTCTAAGTTTGCACTGTCAGCCTAAGACTTGCGTTCTGACATTTCTTACTGTTAGGTAGTTTACTTTTGTTCGAAGTATTTGTTTATTCGCGGTTATGAAAATCAGTAATATTTCGGCAATTCAGCGTGTTATCAGTAAATGTCAAGTTGGTGTTCTCGCTAAAAAAAATGTACTTGTTGGAAAATTCTTGGAATATCAAGTTCTGTTCATTGTAAAGGGGTTGAAGGAGGAAAGGGGTTGTAGTTTGACATAATTGAAGTTTTTTGGTAGTTGTAGATGAGGAATTTCTTGCAGTTGATAGTTAGTGCTGTCTACTTTGGACTTGTTGCATTCTCCCATTCTCTTCAGATGACACGCGGTTGTTCATCTTGGTAATGACAGTCCTTCCTCTCTCTCTCTCTCTCTCTCTCTCTCTCTCTCTCTCTCTCTCTCTCTCTCCCCCCCCTCTCCCCCCCCCCCCCCCAATATCTTGACAGAAGAAACTTATCTCCGCTAGTATGCAATTTAGTTTGCTTATTTTCGCTCCGTTTTGCTGTTCCTGACATAGCTTAGGGGCGAGTGTCTGCCTTAGGCCTGGTGGCTGGACTTGGCCTGCTGGCGTCGGGGCAGGGCGATGGCGGGCGCCGGGCCGAAGTTGAGGGATTCAGTGCACAGGATTAGATAAGATACTGTGGAGAGTTGCAAGCAGAGGGAGGGGCAGGGGCAGGGGGGGGTGGAAGCTAGTTTGCACCAGATGCTGTTAATGTTGATAGTGAAACTCTCGTTTCGCAGGCGAGAATGTGCGTGCGTGCGTGCATGCAAGTTTTAATTTTTTCTTTTGGTCATATGTAGGAATCCCGTTAAGTAGTGCATCGCATATTGAGGTGATGGCGAGATAATTAGATGTAATAGATCCGTGAGGGAAGAGTTGGCAGTACAAGTGGGCGCACTTACGAATTTAGGGACGTCTAGTTTATTAAAATAAAAGCATGATTGTAAACAGTTATTGATTTTTTTTTTCGGACTTCCTGTAGGCTTGGTCTGACTTGGAGTATACGAGATCAGTCCTTACGTCCAGAGGAAGTAGAGTCGACAGGCGATTGTTATCTCTAGCACCTCGCGTTGACGACCTATCTTTCACCCTGGCGAGGCTTTGGTCGGACAGATGGGGAGGGGGTGGGGGTCGCCCTTAACGCCGGCCGGTCTCGCCCTGTTCCTCCCTGGCGCGTGCAGGGCGGAGTTTCGACCTTACGGACGGCGGGCCCGCGCGATGCACGCTAGCTACGGGATTCTGAGCCTTACGGCCGGGACGCGGCGTGGGGGGAACGCTTGCCGCCGCCGCCGCTGTTGCTGCTGCTTTGCCGTCGTCGCTGCTGCTGTTCCTTCTAAGACAAAAATACTTGGCGGATAGCGGGTGGGAGAGGGACGGGTAGGGCTAGACTACTGCATAACGAAGCCAACACAGCTCATTTAGACATTTGAAGCACCAATAAAGATGTAGATGTTTGAATTACCATAGAATGAATGACCTGCACAAATTATCATCTCAATGTCTTAAAATCCTGTATATTAAGATGTGCTTAGATTGTATAACTAAAATGCTTTCATTAGATTCAAATTTAACTTTACTTTTCAAGGAAAACTACCCATGAATATTTTCCATACTAACTTTTATCTTTTCCCAACAGGAAGCCACCGATGACGCCAAGAAGCTGAAGGGAGAGGAGAATGGCGAGGAGGAAGTAGAGGAGGAGGAGGATCTGGAGGGAGAGGAGGACGAGGACGACCTGGCGGAGGCCGAGGAGGAGTTAGACGAGGAAGCGGAAGGTGAGGCTTTTCATATTTTGTATACCGAAACGCTCGAAATAGATGTGCAATAATTTACTTACAAGTAATAACTATTCTAATTACTAGCTTCAGATTCAGATTTTTCCTGAATTTAAAATTTTCCCATGTATTTAAATGGCTTTTCTTTTTCACAGAAGAGGAGGAAGGTGAAGGCGAAGAGGGCGAGGGAGAGGAAGATGAGGAGGAGGAGGAGGATGCGTAAGGAGACAGCTGCAGAAGGAAGACCGGCATTGTACCCCTAAGCCGGGGACCACCTGAGGAGAGGACGCACGGCCGGGGGTGCCGAGGGCGATGGGCTCTGCTCCAGTTTTTATTATTGTATTATATTTCACGTACCTGTACAGT
>NC_091560.1:16319587-16322087 GCF_042767895.1 Penaeus vannamei
AACGAACCCTTGGTCGCTGCTGACGAGCATATCCTCTCAGAGTGGACGCGGAGGTTATCTAAACGACCCTCTGTATACGAGACTTTGTTTAGGATATATGTATGCAGCTAATTAAGTGTCAAAGCAGCTGAAAGGACTACCATTGTCTCTTACTTCAAACGTGGATATGTAGCTTCAGGAATGGCGCTGCACAAAGAGAATGGATAGTTGGAAATTTGGAAAATATCTGGGATATTAAAAGGATCTGTCTACTCTTTCTGTGTTTGGCTGTTTACCTGCCTATCTCTGTCTGTCTGCCAGTCTGTCTGTCAACCTTTTGCTTATCTTTCTCTCTCTTTTTTATCTCTGTCTCTCTCTCTCTCTCTCTAAGTAACCTTAAAGATCGACCGGAATAACAGAAGCGGAAGTGGATGCAGAAGAGTTTAAAGAACGACGTTTCCCTGAGGCACTGGCAGCATGACGGGCTCCTCCTCCTCCTTCGCTTGGCGAGAAGGCATTATCTCCCGTCCTTGATTTGGTCGAGATTAGAGTGGATGCTCCTCCTGTGCTGATCGCTATGCTGACAAGGCGACTGCAGCGCTTCCAAAATGTTGCTGACTTCACAAAGGGTCTATTTGGGCATCTGTTGTTGTCAAGTGAGCGGCGGACGAGGATGCCCTCTCCCAGGGCGACAGCATGCAACGGCGAGGACATCACAAGTATAACTATTGACGTATAGCCCCGACCCAGCAGAGGCGACGCAGCAGCCACGACCCTGAACGACACCTGACCCCTGTCTGACGACCTCAGTCACCTGGCATGTAAACAGGTTAGACGAGATCGTATAACATTGCCAGTCTGAGCCCCAAGCATTTAACTGTTCCTTTTTTAGATTTTCCCTTCGCCTTGCTTTCCCTTCACGTTTCCTTTGCGTTTTCCTTGTTAATAGACATTTGGTTGAAGGTACTTTGCTCTACTCTTATAACAAATGCATCTTTTTATTTTTACCTTTATGCACTTCAGCGAATGTGGAAACAGAAGGAACCAATGGTTCATATCTCCACAGTTTCTATTTCTATTCAATGGCATGATTCATTACTGCCATCATCATTTCAGGAGGAAATGCTGAGGGAATGAGAAAATAAAAAGGCATGAAGGTGGGTAAGCGGTGGAAGGATTCCAGAGGTACGATAATGCTTGCTAATCGTAACGCAGGATATAATGCTTTAGATATTCATATAATTTTGTTTGGTACAATATTTATTTCTGATTTTTCTTGTTTGATAAACGAATGGATATATATAGAAAACCACACACCCACACACCCACACACACACACACACACACACACACACACACATACACACACGCACGCACGCACGCGTGCACGCATGGACACATGGACGTATGCAAATATCTACACCACACACACACACACGCCCGCATGCACGCACGCACCCCCCCCCCCCCACACAGCACACACCACCACCCACACAATAACATTATTTAGAAAAGGTACAGTAGATATTATATAATCTATCTCTCCGCCCACTTTTTTCTGTTTCTCTCTCTTTTAAAAATCTAACATCCCTTTTATCATCATAAAGCGTGCAAGCAAAACATGCATCTTAGACTTTCTAACAAAAAACTATTAGACTGATCAGCACCACGAGTTGAGAGGCATTTTCACTCAAAAGAAGAGCTGTAGTGATTATAACGTGAAACAAATACGTGGCTGGGGTCATTTGACGCCCAAAGCAAGGTCTATATAAGTACAAATAGACCTTGGCCTAAGTTCCCTGTGAAACGTCCTTTGTCCTTCTCTGTCCGGTGGGGATGAAATTTTCTGCTGAAAGGTATAGACCCAAGATATTCTCTCCTGACTTCCGGGGCAATTGACGTGAGGCGAGTTATATAACTTGACATGTTCCCTTCTGATATGTTATCTTTAGGTCTGTTGCGCGTAAATGGATATGATAGATGGATGATTCGTTTGTCATTTTATTTGTGTTTTGTGAATGACGTTATAATGTTCTGAGTGTTTCTTCGATATCATTATTTCTACGTGTTTCATGCTTTGTTTTCAACTGGGATTTTGTTGATGCCTCGTATTCGACATCCCATTACATTCTTTCCTTATTGGTTTCTTCCTATTACTTTTCGTTTTTAGTATCTATATTCTAAAGATCTTTTTCAAATTTTCTTGTTTTCTTCTTTTATTCTTGTTTTTGCTGCTCTGTAGTTTAGGTAGCCTCTGGCACGGTCAACCACTGAACACATTCCCTATTTCACAAATTCACGGAACTTCACGAGTGATGATCCACATATCAAATGACACTGATAACCACTTATTTACCAATGGGAATCATAAAGAGACTAATATTGATAATGACAACATGAGAATTATCTTTAATCTCAACTGTCATCTATCACTGATCTCGTGTTACCGGACGAGGGACAGATCGCTATTAAGTAAAATGACAACCCTAAAAAAACGCTCTTCATTCGCTGAAAATGTGGC
>NC_091560.1:16327087-16336784 GCF_042767895.1 Penaeus vannamei
TTACGAGATGTTTGATACCAAGGAACCGCAGGGGTGGGAGGCCCTTATCTGCTCCAGATTGATCCTTTGTGTAGACACGATGGGTCTCTCGCGCCAAGAAGGTTACCTTGCATCCCCATTGTCTGCTTCATTCTTATATGTATGTATATATATATATATATATATATATATATATATATATATATATATATATATATATATATATATATATATGAAGGTTCATCCGCAGTACAAGTATCTGCTTCAGGTTATTGTCTGGAGCTGACATCTGAAGTTCCATCTGCTTGAGCCCCCTGTTACTTTAGCAAATAAATTTTGGTAAAAAACCGTAAAGGCTGAGGTATTATTCTCGAATTCGCCAAACCTAGCTGCAGTGTGCCGCCCTGAGTAGCTCTGAACGGCGGCGACGATAATCGCACGGTTATCTGCAGCCTCCGCACTGCAAGATCAACAAGCGAGGGATTTCAGTTCAGTCACTAACTTCATATACCATAGTTAAATAACAGATCGGTGCATTTTATTAAGAGAAAGCTCGTTTCTTTCCTTACTTTCAGGAAAGCACCTCCAAAAGCCAGCCCTGTCGTGGGTTGTTGATATCTGACATTTTCTACCCGCCATATGTTGGTGAATTCGTGCCCCTTTCTTAATATTCAACGCGGCCGGAGCATCGCTCTCGAGAATGGCTGCGCTGTTCTTCACTGCTGACGCCTCAGAGTCCCGAAAGATTAAATGGAAGATCATCAAGTTAATGACCTTTTACATTGACTCCTTGAATATCATCAGAGACCGTCTCACGCCAGCGGCCAATGAATTAGAATCAACCAAACAGCCAATTCTTTTTCAAAACAATGTTGCTCTTTGGGAGACGTTTCTGTAATTCACTATATATTGGGACGGGTAATTTAGCCGAAGCAGGACTTCCAGTTTCTTGTTTAATGTTATCAGTTTATTTGCAGACTCGCGCGCTACCTTTTCTTCAGTTTGTCACCCTGTAAATCAGAGCCCATCACAGGGTATTCGTTAAGTACGTTTTCTCGGCCCAAAACATTTTCCTTTTCAGAATTGGTTCGTGATGCCCGTGTGTTTGGGCGGAGTCGTGGCACACTGGACACATCACTACGTCTACATCGGTGTCATCACACATGTAGGTCATTGTTGGTAATATTGCTCTTTCTGCCTCAATGTAATTGTTGATATTACCCACTGACAGCCATGCAAATCTCGCCGCGTCATGCTCGTAGGCGCTTTCCCGGCTCCAGCGAGCCACGCCAGGTGAGTGCCAGGTCGGGGCGCAGGCATGGAGCCATGTGGCTTTAACCCGTCGGCATATTCTGATATTCGGCAATATCCAACCGACATGCGAGTGCATATACTGACATTCATGCATATATATGTGTGTGTGTGTGTATTCATATATATATATATATATATATATATATATATATATATATATAATATACACACATATTTATATGTATATATATATATTATAAATATACATATTATATATAATATATGATATATAATATGTATATATAATATATATATATACATATATATATATATATATATATATATATATATATATATATATATATATATATATATATATATATATATATATATATATATATATATTATATGTACATACATATATACATACATACATACATACATATATATATATATATATATATATATATATATATATATATATATATGTATATATATGTATAGCCCTAGTGTGTGTACGAATCCGTCAATCTGTTTGCATGGGCATGTGTGTGCGTCTTTTGTGTGTGAGTGAGAGTTAGAATGTGTGGTGTGTGTGCAAGATCTGTATTGCCCGCTCTCTCTTTGTATTTTCTATAATCCTTGTTCCTTATATATATATATATATATATATATATATATATATATATATATATATATATATATATATATATTGTTGCTTCTCAAGCATCTACACATACTCTCAGATGCGAAAACCAAAACGAGCTCCTCTACGCGTGTGCCATTAGTTGCAATCTTAAACCTTCCTTCGTCGAGATTTGCATAAAAGTCATCGTCTCGCGCGACACACGAGGCAGACGGACAGACTTCAGCCCTCACTCGAGACAGGCCGACACACTACTACTAACACTACTAACTACTGCTACTAACAAGTACTACTACCAATAATACTAACAACAACAACTACTACTAATAACAACAACTACTACTACTACAAATAACTACTACTACTATCAACTACTACTACTACTAACAACAACTACTACTACTAACAACTACAACTACTAACAACAACTACTACTACTAACAACAACAACTACTACTACTAACAACAGCTACTACTACTAACAACAACAACTACTACTACTAACAACAGCTACTACTACTAACAACAGCTACTACTACTAACAACAACAACTACTACTACTAACAACAGCTACTACTCCTAACAACACACCACGAGCGACTACTCAGTCGGCCTCCCATCGACTGACTCTCGGCTCTTTTCACCCAAGAGATCAAAGCGCCAAGACGGTGTCCCTCCTGCAGCGTCTTGCTAGACTTCAACGCCTCTCCGCCTCCGCCTCCGCCCGCCATACCCCAGTACCCGCGCGTTCAACAGGCCGACTGAGCGAAGTCTCCATCAGGGCGGAGAAATGTATCTGGTGAGCAGAAAGAAACAAGAAAAAGTCTAAATTAAGAATCGCACAACTGAAGTCCATCGTGTGTCCGCGCCATTGGCATTGTCGAAGAGTTGCTGACTAACGTCTGTCCAGCACTTAGGCACACGCGCGGCGGCCAGGCGCTCGGCGTGGGCGGGGTGTGAATGAGTGGGTGTGAGTATGTGCGTGTGTGAATGAGTGAGTGTGTGTGTGTGTGTGTGTGTGTGTGTGTGTATGTGTGTGTGTGTGTGTGTGTGTGTGTGTGTGTGTGTGTGTGTGTGTGTGTGTGTGTGTGTGTGTGTGTGAAAGTGAAAGTGAGAGAGAGAGAGAGAGAGAGAGAGAGAGAGAGAGAGAGAGAGAGAGAGAGAGAGAGAGAGAGAGAGAGAGAGAGAGATAATAATAATAATGATGAAAATGATGATAATGATAATGAAAATGATACTAATAGCAATAATGATAATAATGATGATGACAAAAGTGAAATAATAATAATGATAATGATAGTGAAAATAATAGTAATGATATTGATACTGATAATAATAAAAATTATAATAATAATGATACAAATAATGATAATGATAATAGTAACAATAATAATGATAATAATAGTAATAGTAATAAGAATAGTGCTAATGCTAATGAATAATAACCATAGTAATCATAATAATAATAATCATAATAATAATAGTAATAATAATAATGATAACAGAGAGAGAGAGAGAGAGAGAGAGAGAGAGAGAGAGAGAGAGAGAGAGAGAGAGAGAGAGAGAGAGAGAGAGAGAGAGAGAGAGAGAGAGAAAGAGAGAGGGAGAGATAGATAGATAGATAGAGAGAGAGAGAGACAAAGAGAGAGAGAGAGCAAGAGAGGGAGCAGGAGAGGGAGAGGGAGAGAGAGAGAGAGAGAGAGAGAGAGAGAGAGAGAGAGAGAGAGAGAGAGAGAGAGAGAGAGAGAGAGAGAGAGAGAGAGTGGGGGGAGGGTAGATAGATAGATGTATAGATAGATATATAGATAGATAGAGAGATAAATAGATAGATAGACAGATAGATAAATAAAGAGAGAGGAAAAAAGATAAATAGAGAGAGAAAGACGGAGTGAGGGAGGGTTTGAGGGAGGGAGGGAGAGATAGAGACAGAAAGAAAGGAAGAGATTGAGTGAGTGAGAGAGAGAGAGAGAGAGCCTTACTATCTACCCAAAGATTATCTTGTACCGTCCGTTCGGCGCCCATCGCCATCTCCCGCTGTTCATTGCCATAAAGCGGTTACTCCCTCTTATCTCTCTCCCGAGCTTTCGTGCCTAAAGCACGGGTAAAAAAAAAAAAAAAAATAATGGCACCTGCCGACACCGCTAGTCACAGAAGAATTGGCAGGCCAAACCTTCCAGGCTATAAACCTGTATTATGGTGTTCTGTCTGTGGCAAGAGAATCAAGGCAGAGGCAAACAATTATAAAAGTTGCATACAGGTAAACTGTCTTAATCTTTGCCATTTAGTTTGCCTCAACGGCAATCCTGCTTGCAACCGTGAGCAAACAGATGAATTAAGAATTTCGAATGGCATAGATGAGCCAGTCACTTTCCTTCAGCTAATTAATTCTGCTGAATCCAACGATCAGCACTCTCATGTGGCCCAAGAGGAAGAGGACAACGATCTTTCCACTTTCTCACAGAGGGAAATCGCACAACTCTTGGGAAATCTACCAGAAGAGCTGGTCGCCGCCAAAGCCCAGCTCTCGTGCTTCAAATCAATCATCGACGGACGAAGCGAAACGCGCAGTACTCTTGTCGATGCCATTGCTGTCATTGACCGTTTGGTGGTCACACAGATAAGCTCGGACCAGGTACAGCAACGATCGATTGCCTGCTCAGCCCGTCCGAATAAAATCGACCAGGACTGGGATAAGAAAGTAGACGAAAACGAACTGTGTATATGGTGGGCATCTGAACAAGCTAAAAAATTGAAAAGTGCCACTCCAGAGCAGGCCCAACAGGAAAACAGAAAAAAGCTGGCAGGAACGACTGTTTCACCCCAAGGCCAAGATCTCTGCACGAGCATAACTGCACGGGTTTACCAAACCCATCCAACAACCTTTATACCTACAAAGAATAAGAGACGACCGAACCATCAAACTCCTTTGCGTCGGCGGCCACAGACGCAAAATCAAGGGAACTCAAGTGGTGCACACCACCACACTTCTACAAACCCTTATCCAGCACAGAATAAGTGACACGTGTGCAATCGCAAGGATTACCTTAAACAAAAGCATTGCAATTGCTGTAAAACGAAATTCCACACAGAAAACTGTCGAGAAAGAGTTGCTGACCAACGCCAGAAAGACCTGGTTAATGCAACCGCTGCAATCGGGCAGGAAAGCCTCTCAACACTGAAATCTGTGTTAACTCTCCGGCGGGTCACTCACAGCTGGGAAGTCACCAATTCCGTATATCATACACCACAAAACCTAACCTTCCCTTTAGTTATACTCTGCAATTTCACTTTGCTGAAAGTGTCCCCCAGCCAGGAGGATTCAGCAGACCAGCGCCTTCCTAATGAAATCCCTATAATTTCAGCTAATTTGAGAGGATTCCACACTAATGTTGGGGAACTGACACATCAGTTTGTCAACAAGAAGAAGGCTAACATTGTCTTTACTGTGGAAACCTTTCTTGATGAGAAAGTCCCCTGCAACTATGCACGGATCCCAGAGTATTCAAATTGGATATGAAAAGACAGCTATACGCAGGGTGGAGGTATACCTCTTTGCCACAAATTAGATCTCCAACTTCAAATAACTGAGTTCTCCCTGCCTGATGGTATAGAGTTGTTACTCTTCAAATTTGTGGACAACAACAAAATATTGTTGTTGCGGGTATTACAGGCCACCATCAAAAGGAACTCCTTTATTGGATTTCCTAAAGCAAAAATTGGACCACCCAATAGCAACCTACAACTGCCATCACATTGTATTATTTGGCGACCTTAACCAACACAAAGTTAAAGCCACCTTCGACGAAATCATGGCAGTGTACAATCTTCAGAACTTCGTCGATTTTCCAACTTATCGTCCTGGTTCGTCATTGGATCTAGTCGTCACTGACTTGCCTCCCCATATAGATAAGTGCGCTCCTCTCGGTGACGTTTGAATCTCAAAGTATGAGGCTGTTTTAACAAAGAAAAAATTAAGAACACAGGGCGGATGTGAACGCACGAATTTTATGGAAATGGGAGAAGGCGAACTGGTCAAGCTATGTACTGCTTACAATGGAAGGACGTACAGCAGGGGGATGTAGATGAACAAGTAAATTCCTTTACCTCATCTCTACTGAAGTTGCAAGATCGCTTCGTACCACGCATCATACACCTGTCAAAACCATCTGATCAGCCATAGTTTGGTTCACTGTGTAAACGTGCTTCAGATAACAAATACTAAGCATGGATTCGGTACAAAAAAATCCTACAGCTAGAAACAAATATCGCCATCCGGCTGTACACCACATGCAATGCACACAAACATGGACCATCCAGCAATAGTACGAAAAGGAAATTAAAAGGACAAGTAGGGAGTACGTTGTGGTGAAATACCGTAAAGGAAAACGAGGAAACACAAGGGAAGACACTATTACTCCTCTAATAATACACTGGAATAACAGTGACAAACAAACAAGAAAAGGCAAAGGCTCTAGCAAAACACTTTTCTAACAAAATGGGTTTCAAATCCTCAACTAAAATCACCTACACTGCCTGCCCTATGTCATGAAAAACTCGGCAACATTACAACCAACAAACATGAGGGGGAGAAACTCCTATGCAATGGATATGCCAAGAAAGGAACAAGACCTGGTGGCATTAGTCCTCGGTTCTCCAGAGGTGCGCTAAGGAGTTCTCATATCCTCTCGCCATAATCTTCATAGTCTAGCAGGTGGCCACAGTTATGGAAACAATGTATGCCGTCCCTGTTTTCAACAAGGGAGACAAATTATGGCTGAAAAATCACCGACCAATATATTTACTGTCAATCACCAGTAAAATACTTTAGAGAGTAATTGCCTCTCGCCTAATGGAGCACCTTAACAATAATCATTTGTTATCAAACCAGCAGTACAGGCTCCGTAAAAATCGTTCTGCTGCCGAATTGCAGCTACTGATAACAGCTGATTGGGCAGCTGCACTAGATCGAGGCCACCGCACTTGCGCTCTTGCTCTCGACATTGAAAGAGCATTCGACAGGGTTTGGCATCTCGGCTTACTTGAAAAAATGAAATGCTACGGCGTCGAAAGCAATCTCTTGGAGCTACTAAAGCGCTATCTACACGGCACAGAAGAAAGTCGTACTCAATGGTAAACATTGCCTTCTACAATATGCAGGCTGGCGTCCCTCAAGGTAGCATAGTAGGCCCCCTGATATGGAACACCTTCCTAAATGACCTCCTCCAACTCATACCTGAAGCCAAAGCCTTTACGGATGGTGGTACCGTCTCCATCATACACGAGGCCACCCAGCAAGATAACGCCATGGCAAGGCTAAATGAAATACTTGCACAAATATCAGACTGGGGGATGCAGAGGCAGGTCTCCTTTGCCGAAAACAAAACCCAGCTCATGGTTATCGAAAGATCCGAAAGTGACCCAAGTTAACTTTAATTGAAACCCAATACGTCCACGACAGGAAATCGCAATACTGGAAACCGTCTTCGAGGAAAAGCTGAGCTTCAGGAGCCACATCGAGAGTCTTGCAAGAAGAGCTTCGCAGAAACTCTCATCCTTCAGGAGGATCAGTTGGCTGTTTGATGACAAAGGAAAGGAGCTCCTTTACAAGGCCCAAATTCGATCGACACTGGAATATTCCGGTCTTTCCTGTGGAGCAGCACATACCACACGACTCAGTTTTCTTGACCTAATATAAAAAAGAGCGAAGAGGATCATCAAAGATAGGACATCAGACCTCCCACTGAACCTAGACAGTTTTTACCACCTGAGAGACGTACCTGGCTTGACGATGATGAATCATATTCATCGCCAAGAAGCCCCTCACTTGCAACCAGTGAGACCGCCAGGAAAGCGAGCTGTGCGCACCACAAGAAGAGTGGAACAAGCACCTGCAGTACTGGAGGAGCCTCGTTGTTGTACAGCACTACCAGCGACAGTTTCTCTTTAGATACGCAAAGATTTGGAATTTCATCGTATTTTTGATGTTGAAGCTTACTCCTTACAAAGAGAGAGAGAGAGAGAGAGAGAGAGAGAGAGAGAGAGAGAGAGAGAGAGAGAGAAAGAAAGAAAGAAAGAAAGAAAGAAAGAAAGAAAGAAAGAAAGAAAGAAAGAAAGAAAGAGAGAAAGAAAGAAAGAGAGAGAGAAGGAGAGAGTGAGTGAGAAAGAGAGAGAGAGAGAGAGAGAGAGAGAGAGAGAGAGAGAGAGAGAGACGAGGAAACAAGAGAGGGAAGCTGCCTCCCTTCCTCTGCAGCGGATAAAGGTCACCATCCAGATATATATCTTCGCTGAGATTTTGCTATTCTCTATTTTCCTCTCTCTGTCTCTTTATATCCGCCATTTTTTCTTTGCCTTTGTTTGACTGTCTGTCTCCCTCCTTCCCTTCTCTCTTTTCCTATACCCCCCCTCCTTCCCTTCTCTCTTTTCCTATACCCCCCTCCTTCCCTTCTCTCTTTTCCTATACCCCCCCTCCTCTCTTTCTCTATTCCTTCTCTCTCTCTCTCTCCCTCCCTCCCTCCCCCCCCCTCTCTCTCTCTCTCTCTCTCTCCCACCCTCCTTCCTTTTTTTCTCTCTCCCCCTCCCTCCCTTCTCTCTCTTTCCCTCTCTTCTTTCTCTCACCCTCTCTCTCTCTCTGTCTGCCCCCCCCCCCATTCTTTGCTATTTCCCTCCCTCTCTCCTCTCGTTATTCACTTGCCTTGACAATACATTTATGAGTGAAAACCCATTTGTTTTTGTCACAGATTCGACTTAGAGAAGGAATTTATGTAATGGCGGTAAGAAAAAGGCGGGTTAATGCAACACAAAGACCGCCGAAAATAAGAGAAAACGAGAATAAATACGAAAGAAAACGAGGAAAAAACAAACAAAGAGACGAATCGACACAGTGAATCGGAAGAGGGAAATGACAGTAATGGTAATAATAAAAAAGTGAGAGAATGATAAGAATGATGTGAATATTTAAGCCACGATTCTTCCCCTCTCCGTCTCCTCCAAAATTCGCTTTTGTTGACTCCACTTTTGGCGAGAAAGTCAAGGGAAACAGGGCTGGTCGCGCGACTTTCTGTGCCGATCCAACGTATGGGACTATTCTCCTTCGTAAAACGCACATTTCACTTCTTTTCCCTTTCTACAAGGAGAAAAAGAGAAAGTAAAAAAGAAACAAAAGAAAGTAGAGAAATTATGAAAGAAAAGTAAGGAAGAGAGACAGAAACCAAAGAAAATGGGAAAAAGAGAAAGTAAAGAAAAGTAACAAAAGAAAGAAGAGAAATAAAAGTAAAGATGAGAGTCGGAAACAAACAAACAAACAAACAACAACAAAAATGGGAAAAGAGAAAGTAAAAAAACAAAAGAAAAAAGAGAAGTTATGAAACAAAAGTAAAGAAAAGAGACAGAAACAAAAGACAACGGGAAAAAGAGAGAAACTAAAAAGAAAAAAGAGAAATTATGAAATAAAAGTAAAGAAGAGCGACGGAAACAAAAGAAAACGGGGAAGAGGGAGAAGGGAGTATTCCTGCGGGAAATTCCATCCAATACATACGAGGTTTAGACTGTTGTACCTTTTCCTGGCGCCGCGAAGGGGTTGGGGAGGGGGCGGCGGGGGGGGGGGGGGGGGGCGCTCCATCGCTCACTCGCAAGAAGTCCAGTCGAGTCACTCCCCCTCATAAACTCAGACTCTAAAATGTCATATGAGGAAAAGAAGAAAAAGAAGAAAGAGAGAGAGAGAGAGAGCGAGAGAGAGCGAGAGAGAGAGAGAGAGAGAGAGAGAGAGAGAGAGAGAGAGAGAGAGAGAGAGAGAGAGAGAGAGAGAGAGAGAGAGAGAGA
>NC_091560.1:16359083-16361583 GCF_042767895.1 Penaeus vannamei
AAATGTTTACAAAAATAATACAGTGCGGTAACTTAACTATGGTACAACAATCTCAGGATCATTATTAAAGTCATAAGAAGTATATCAATTGCCTTTGGACAGCATAATTTACCCTAATTGATATCAGCTGTTCTTTAAAAAATGGCTTTAATGATAATCGCATATGATAACATCCATTTCTGGGTGTGGCTTCAAATGACGGCAAATGGTTCACTTTCGTAACATATTATGGCGGTAATGTGTTGTGACGGCGTCCGTGTGAATTAATAAACAGTTTGCGAATCTCGGAAAAGAATACAATTAATAATGATAGGGCATTCGGGTATATTTGTGCGCGTGCGTGTATGTGCTCAGGTGTGTGTGTGTGTGCGCGCGTGTGTGTGCGTGTGCGTGTGCGCGCGTTTGTGTGCGTGCGTGTGTGTGTGTGTGTGTGTGTGTGTGTGTGTGTGTGTGTGTGTGTGTGTGTGTGCGTGTGTGTGTGCGTGTGTGTGTATGTGTGTGTGTGGGTGAGTGTGTATGTGCGTGTGTGTGTGTGTGTGTGTGTGTGTGTGTGTGTGTGTGTGTGTGTGTGTGTGTTTGTGTGTGTGCCTGCGTGTGTGTGAATGTGTGTGGGTGCATGTGTGTGTGCGTGTTTGTGTGTGTTTTCTGGGGGAAGAAGTTTTAATGCTTCGTTTCTTCAGCAAGCAAAGCAAACCATTGAAGGATATAAGAACATTTTATACACAAGCTCTTCCCAGGCAACATCAGAGATAATATGCATCACAAAACACTAATCCCAGTGAAATTATCTTGAGAATCCTTGCTATTACTTCGATATCCGGTTCTCCTATTAAAACATCATATCGGTAATGTCTTTATCATCTTGACCTCGCGTTTATCATTAAAGAGAAATAAGACTGCTTGTTTAAAAAAGATTTGCTTATAGAAACACAGGACTGTTCACAGGGATATTGGTCTCCCCGTACTAAAGGCATGTTCCTTAAAGAAGGGGAGAAAACTGCTTGCAGAAGAACTGAGCTCCAAGAAGGACTGCACTCTGACGGATAAACAGGGATCCTGCAAAAGAAAGCACATCGTTTACAGGACAAGATTCCCTCAGTAGGACATCTAGCTGATCGTTGGGGCGGCTTTCAGATGAGCAGAAGGAGGATTAAGGAATGGCAGGGCTGATTGCAGAAAGATATGGCTGCTTACAGAAGAAAATTAATTTGCTTTAGACTACAACTGTTTACAGTACAATAAGACAACTGTCTGAAGGATATGGCTGTCTGCAGGAGAACTGGTTGAAGAACACATCCTTCTTAATTCCAAAGCAAGACTCCTGAGGCAAAGAACTCACTTCCCCGGCGGTTCAGAGTTGTCCAGTACTATGTTTACTTAAAGTTGGAGCAGGAAAACGAGCCGGGAATTCTCTTGCCACGTCGCTGCTCGCTCTGTCAGGAGGAGGAGAGTCATGAGTGTGACATCATTGTTGGTGTAACTGATGATGATGATATTCATATTAGTGATGATAAATTTGACGACGATAAGATTATGGTAATAATGGCGAAAGCAATGAAGTAATGATCACAATAGTCATGATAATAAAACACAATGATAGAAAAATAATAATCATCATAACACTAACAACAACAATAACAAAGCAATAACAACAGTGATGATAGTGACAATAAAAACAAACAATGATAATGATATTAACGATAGAAATATCAAAGCAACAAAAATGATAAATATAAGGATGATAATAATGATAATGGTAATAGTTGAGATAATAATGATAATAATTAAAGTAATAATGCTTATGATAATACTAATTATAGTAATGACAATAATGATGATAATGATAACAATCACAATGATGATACTGACAATGATAATAGTTGAAAAGGCATCAATTAGAATGATAATGATAAAAATAACAATAATGATAATAATAGTAATTATGATGATAATGATGATAACTTTATCATCATCACCATCGTCATAGTAATAATAATAATGTTTGTAATGATAATGATAATGGCAATAATGATACTGATGACAGTAACAATAACAATATTGATGATAATAATGGCAATAATAATATTGATAATAATAACAAGATAATTATAATAACAATATATACATATGAATATACATATACGTATATATATATATATATATATATATATATATATATATATATATATATATATATATATATATAATATGAAATTATAGAAACATAGGTATACAAATAGATAGATAGATAGAGATATACAGATAGATATAGACAGATATATATGTATATATACATATATATAAATACATATACATATATATACATATATACGTGTGTGTGTGTGTGCGTGTGTATGTGCTCGTGTTTGTGTGTGTGTATGTGTGTGTGCGCGCGCGCGCGTGTGTGAATGCAACAGCAATATACACAATGAATATGACAGAAGAGGATAAATCAGAATAAGTCATCAGTTCATACCCTGAGGGACACCATTTTCGGCGT
>NC_091560.1:16374083-16376583 GCF_042767895.1 Penaeus vannamei
ATGTATATGTGTGAGCGTATGTACCTGTGCGTTCGTGTGTGTGCGTGCGTGCGTGCGTGTGTGTGTGTTATTGGCTAAGATAGCTTTAGCGACAGCATTTTCGGGTATAGCCGCTATAGTAAATCACGGAGGACGAACTGCCCATAACATGTTCAAGATACCCGTAATATAATATAATGAGCTCAGATCATGCGGAATCAAGAAGAAAACGGAGATGGCGGAGCTACTTTTGTCTACATCTGGGATGGAGTAGTAATGGCTAACAAGAACACTTTTGCTGCTCTTGATGTCACTTTAATAGATATAACAGAGAAAGGTTCGTTCGTTGGTGGTGTACCATTCGTATGCGCCGGTGATTTTAGACAAATCCTTCCTGCCATTCGAGGAGGAGGATATTTCTGGCAGAATTTGGTTAAATTGGAGCTACCTGAGAACGTTAGACCAAAGATAGATGCCACTAACGTTGCATTTGCATATAAGTTGTTGGCTATCGGTTCAACTTTAAGTGGGTACTAAAGGAGTTTGGTGTTCAGGTCGCATCAAGAAAACAGTTGATTGAAAACGTGTACGATGACAATGAAAACACCATAGTGAACAACGTTTACTTCAAAAAGCGGTTAATTATATCACCAACCAACGTTAATGCACATGAAGTGAACGGCATTATTAATGACCAAATTAAAAGTAGAGAAGTGATGTATAGAAGCGAAGATCTACCAGTTGATGAAGAATCTATGTAACGGAATGAAAAGCCCCAATTCACCACTTCACGAGCTTAAACTGAAGGTTGGGTGCGTGATCCTCCTAAGATCTATAACGGTACTAGATTAATCGTTACGAACCTAAGGAAGAATATTATTGTGGGGAATATCTTGAGCGTATGTGACGGCAAAATCTAGCGTATTACAGCCTTTTGAGAGCAATGTCGAAAAAAACCTTTTTCGCTTTTAAATGATAATTATGATGATTTTAACATTAGTTCAGACAATTGCTCATACTAAGTCACACTCTTATCTACAGATACACCAGTACACTTCCAAAGAAAGCAATTTCCAGTTAAACTGAGCTTTGCAATGACTATGAACAAGTCACGGGGGCAGGCATTCGATAGATGTGGATTATTGTTAGATACAGCAGATTGCTCCCATGGACAGTTGTACGTCGCATGTTCACGTGACAAAGTGGGATTCTCTGATTATCTATACTTGAACTACTAAGGAAAGCGGCGAAATAGCCAAGAGTTGTTTCTAGACAAAATCACAAGAGAGGTGAACCTTGAGACAACACCGACAACACCTGACTTCTCTGAAGGAAAGGTGGAGTATAGAAATTACTATTCCTGAAAATGTTTTCAAACCAACAGAAGTAGAGGCAATTAAGATGATTTTACCGGACTATGACACAAGATTCACTGAAGAACGAGAAACTATTAACCATAATTAGAATAAGTGATGAAGACTGTGATGAAGCTCGTATATGTGTATAAATGTATACACAGACACACCCACACACAAATACACAAACACACACATTTGCGATTGTGTGTGTTTTTATACACACAACAAACATACACACACAAATACATACATATATACAAACACACATTCATGATTGTGTACACACGCACACACAAATACACAAACACACATTTGCGATTGTGTGTGTTTTTATACACACAACAAACATACACACACACATACATACATATATACAAACACACATTCACGATTGTGTACACACGCACACACATAAACCACCTCTTGGGCGTCCTTCTCTGGCTCATAGACACCTCTTGGGCGTTCTTCTTGGGCTCATAGATCACCTCTTGGGCGTCCTTCTTGGGCTCATAGACCTCCTCTTGGGCGTCCTTCTTGGGCTCATAGACCTCCTCTTGGGCGTCCTTCTGGGGCTCATAGACCTCCTCTTGGGCGTCCTTCTCGGGCTCATAGACCTCCTCTTGGGCGTCCTTCTGGGGCTCATAGACCTCCTCTTGGGCGTCCTTCTCGGGCTCATAGACCTCCTCTTGGGCGTCCTTCTCGGGCTCATAGACCTCCTCTTGGGCGTCCTTCTGGGGCTCATAAACCACTTCTTGGGCGTCCGTCTCTGGCTCATAGACCTCCTCTTGGGCGTTCTTCTGGGGCTCATAAACCACTTCTCGGGCGTCCGTCTCTGGCTCATAGACACCTCTTGGGCGTTCTTCTTGGGTTCATAAACCACTTCTTGGGCGTCCTTCTGGGGCTCATAAACCACTTCTTGGGCGTCCTTCTCGGGCTCATAAACCACTTCTTGGGCGTCCTTCTGGGGCTCATAGACCTCCTCTTGGGCGTCCTTCTGGGGCTCATAGACCTCCTCTTGGGCGTCCTTCTCGGGCTCATAGACCTCCTCTTGGGCGTCCTTCTCGGGCTCATAGACCTCCTCTTGGGCGTCCTTCTGGGGCTCATAAACCACTTCTTGGGCGTCCGTCTCTGGCTCATAGACCTCCTCTTGGGCGTCCTTCTGG
>NC_091560.1:16384083-16386583 GCF_042767895.1 Penaeus vannamei
AAACGCTACCAAGGAGCGAATTCAGGACACTCCCCAGGTATTAATGGTAGTAATCAATTTTGCTCTTTTTTCTAAAATTGGATCTTGATTTTACGTTTTGCCTTATTTCTTTACACTGCATCACATTAGACTGCAAAATACCCAGGTATTTCAAACCAACTTTGAAAATAGATTAATTATAATCACCCTTAGTATTATGACTCGTACCATCATTATTACTGATAACATTTATTTACTGTCCAAATTGCGAGTATATTACTACCAAAGAATTTTCACAGCTTATGGACCCAACATATCTAAATCCTCTTAGCCTGATATCACTTGCCTTGAACTTTACTCCTTCTCTTTTTCCTCCTTCCTGCCTTTGCCTTTGTCCTAGACGAAAAACGAGTAAAATGATCAATAAATGCTATTTGCTGACTATTGAGATCAATATTGCTTTATCTCTATATATTTATGTTTTGTATCAATGTATTGGTGAAGTTGGCATAACAGTACTTCAAAATTACCATTTTAATGAATGACTGAATGACTAAAAGGGGATCGCATATCACCTACTTCATTGTCGGTAATCCAGATAAAGCGATGGCGTGTCCTTGGTGTTTGCCTTGAACACTGAAAGCTAACTTGATAACTGGTCAGTAAAATTCTTGGAAATTTATGCTGTATTTGGAACTTCTCGCCATGCTCGACCAGACCAGTTGGACGAGAAGTTTTGACTGTTCGGAACCTCTACTATCTCGTCCTGGACAAGTCCATCTCGGCCTCGGACGAGACGACATCACAATAGCTTTTGTATGTAAATATTGACAGTTGCAGGTAACCACAAACTATTGCTGGGTAATTTTATGGTTCTTTATTGGTGTTATCAAAGGATGTTCTTGTGTTTGTCAGTTGCAGGCAAGTTAAATATGCATCAAAGGAGTTACAAAACTTATGCAGCGTGTAAAATAAAGACTGAATGTTTACATTCGAGCTGGTTGCATTCTGGGCAGAAAGGGTCTTGAAGGTTCCGAACGCGGCCCAGTTGTCCTGCTGGTCCTGGACAAGTTGTCGGGACGAGCAAGACGAGGAGTTTCGAACGCAGCATTAGAGATCGCCGAGGTAGGGGGTGGCCTTGTTAATTATGAAACTAATCATAACCAGGAACACAAGTCTTAAATACGAAAATATGAGAAGCTGAAAAGGCACTGAGGCCCTTTCATAGTCAATCCGTTTGTCTAGAAGAAATCTCCGACTGGATAGAATAGGGAAACTCCCTCACCCCAGCAAACGGGTGCATTTCAGGGGCTGGACCCTAATCAGGAGCAAAACACCAACTTTCAAATATTAATCTGTAAGTATTCGTTAAAACTGATATGCAAGCAAGGACTTTAGTCTCTACTATTATTTAAGCGTAACTTAAATACCAGTGTTTGTAGATGTGGGAGAAAATGAAAAACACCTTGGCTTATTGTTATTGACATTCCATCCAATAAAAAAGTCAAATGAGTGTATTTTTCAGTAACCCATTTGTGATATGATCCGCCATTCGTTGTTACCCTGTGGGCGATTTCCCAACTTGCTGATCACCGAAAAATCGCATATATCGCCGATCCGCTCCAATTCAGCAACAAAAATGCCGTCGAGGGTTGCCCGCGCGGTTCATCTTCCAGGTTATTTGTCCTCTTCTGTAGAGATGGAGGTTCAGCAAATACTAAGACGATGTGTGTGGGTTCGTCTGTGGTTGCAGAGAAGAAATGGTGAAAGTGTGTATCATAATCTGCCACTAGAACTTTGTTTGGAGTATGAATATAAGCAAACTCTTTTGAAGAATTTGGAAGCAGCACGTGTGTAAACAATGATGGTGCGGATAGTTTCAAATTGATTTCCATATATAAATAATAAACACGAAGAATATAAGGATATTGAAAGGTATATATATTTAAAAATCATATACATTGAAATATATATGATTAATATTATTTGTGCATTTGAGTATTCTTTCCTTAGCAGATTACATTCTCGCCATATCCGCTTCGCCGATTTCTATTCTGTGAATATCGTCCGCTTTTATTTGCGACAAAGTCGTAGATTTTGCGATGATGGAAGTGGAAGAGTTGAAGTCACCTCCGACTTATTGCTGAAAAAAACAAAATAAACATCAAGCCCCCCCTTAGGAAACGATTGATCAACATGCACTGACAGAGATCATCTTCACAGATGAATCAGATCATGTCTGAAGTGAAGCTCAGAGTTTTAGTTAACATGACAGCAGCCAAGGGAAAAAATATGTGCGTGGATGTGTGTTTATTTATAAATATTTATAAATATATATATGTATGTATATATACATTTATGTATGTATATGTTTCTTTCTATATAGTTATATATATACTTATATTGATATACGTGTATGTATATATATATATATATATATATATATATATATATATATATATATATATATATATATATATATATAAATATATATATATATATATATATATATATATATATA
>NC_091560.1:16413309-16418309 GCF_042767895.1 Penaeus vannamei
AAGCAGCCGTCACGCGAGAGACGGAGAGAGGGCGCTCACGGACGCCGCCAGTCGCCCTCGAGGACTCTGGGGTCTCGAGGCGTCTGCGGAGGAATCGAGACACAGCAGGAAGGGCGAGCGTCTGACGCGGACACGAAAAGTGGCTGCGGAGGCGGAGACACACCCCGGGCCCGCCGCCGCGCTGACGAATACACTCATGTGCGGATAAATGTATAAATGCAGACATGTATACTCACATACAAAAACTAACTCACATTCACACACATATACGAATAAATGTATTTAAAAATACGCCAGTATAAAGCATCACATCTAAATAAATAAATGAACACACATTTGCACGTACACTCACACACACACACACCCACACGGCCACCACACCCGCGTCCCTTTCTCTTGTAGGATGGCTGACTCCACTTCCTGGTCCCACCCGCGGCTGCAGCAGGAACTCTTTCCCTGACTGTAAACACCCACAACGCCAGAGGAATTTCCTGTGAGCAACAAACAACCACCACCCTTCCCCACCCCACCCCCACCCCCCGCACACACGCAGAGTGGATAGAGCTGGATCTGTTGCGCGGATCCAAACTTCCGTGTGCGTTGTGCGTGCGTGTGTGTATTTGTACGTGTGAAAGTGCAGTAGAATACAGTTTATTAAAGACGGAGTGAGCAGCAACAGCAGGGAGGGAGAGAGAGAGAGAGAGAGAGAGAGAGAGAGAGAGAGAGAGAGAGAGAGAGAGAGAGAGAGAGAGAGAGAGAGAGAGAGAGAGAGAGAAAGTTAAATACGGCAGAAGTTAAGTGTGCAACAGAAATATTGCTGCGCAGCACAAAAAGAGAGTGCGGAAGGAGGATGTTATCGTGTATGTGGTGTAAAGAAGAAAGGTGAGGCGTGTCGGGGAGGGGGAGGGGGCCCCGGGACGCCGCCATCGTCACCTGCTCATCTCATGCTGTCCACAAACACATGTGTCCAGCGTGGCCATCGGGAAGCGCAGATGCCAATGTGATTAGCATGGCCTCTCCTCGTAATCAGACGCAGATGTTACCAGAACGAGCGTTCGGAGGCAAGGATGGCAGCCCGAGTGCAAGTGCACGGCCTGGCGACAGAGGACCCCGTGCGCATCAAGCCTTTACAAAGGTGGCGGCGACTTGGAGCGGCGGAGGGAGCCCAGCTGCCGCCGCTCATGGCGTTGCAGTAACCCGCTTCACGGCGCTATCCTCTAGCTGGACTTGCTAACCTTGCAGGAACCTTCCTTCAGCTGAGAGTCCGGGGCTGCTGGGCTCCTTCTGCAGTTACTAAGGGCTCGACATGTCCACCGCGCAGCTGCTGACGCCTCATAATCTTATCACGGTTATGTCGACATGTGGCTGTGTCGATTCATCCTGCAGTTATTCGCTGCCTCCTTAGCAAAACGCGCTATATTCTCAACAAAGGTTTTCCTGTCAGGCGAGGCAGAGAAAATTCGAATTGCGGCGTTGGCCTTGGCCACGGCGCTTCGATTGACAGAATCCACCTAAACATGAAGGCGGACAGAGTACAGAACCAATACGGTGCTTCTACCAAAGCTTCCATCACACGTACTCCTTGGGCAACTCTCTCTCTCTCTCTCTTTCTCTCTCTCTCTCTCTCTCTCTCTCTCTCTCTCTCTCTCTCTCTCTCTCTCTCTCTCTCTCTCTCTCTCTCTCTCTCTCTCTCTCTCTCTCATTCACACACTTAAACAGAACACGAAATGATGGGGAAAATAAAACAGCTAGGAGCAAGAGAGATGCGCAGAACAAAGTAGGGGAGCCAGAAGCCAGATGGCGACGCGAGAGTTGGCTAAACTCTTGGTGTGGAAGAACAGCGAAGGCGCCGGGAGGTGCGGGCGCCTCCCCTGCCGCCGTCAGCCCATAACAAATAAAGGCAGCACGCCCGGGCTTTGCTCCAAGGGTGAGTCGGCAGGGGGAGCATCACATGGAAGGGTGGGAGTGAGCCAAGGGCACGCAGTCGAACAAAGACAGGGTGGAAGGGCAGGGTGTGCGCCAGGGTCAGGAGGGGGAGAAAGAGGGCGAACTGCAGGGTGCGGAGCTCAGGGTTAGAAGGAATTAAAGTATGTGTATAACATGAATCACAAAGAGATTTGAATATTATTGCTCATTCTGAAAAGGCCACGTACTAGGGTTGCTGTGAGCGAAATCTAATGGAGATCCTTGGGGCGACGATCGCGCATGCGCACAAACACGCCAATCTGACGCTTTGCGCGCTCACTTTGTTTAAAGTAAAATAGATTACTTTATTATGCTGCTTATGCGTTGATTACACGAGTTTATAAACAATTGATAGTAATTCAGTGAAGTCATATTATAACAATTACTCCATGACGCAACTTCGCTGACATGTACAAGATACAGGAATGCATGGCTGAAATTTCTAGAACAAAGAATGTATCAGGTGGACAGAAAGAACACTCTTATCACTCGTCAAGAATATAAAATATCTCTTCATAATTTAATATTTCTCTCTATAGCAGAATATATATCTTTAAATCAATTAATCAAACAGTGGTGAGTGAACAATTCCAACTTTGTAAACGGCAAACTTATTCCGGAGTCCAAAATATTCATCCAAAATCATTTATATTACGAAAAATATATATAAATGTGTAGGTATTTACAGCATATATAAATATATATGCGTCTACAGTTGGGCTTGGGGAATTTTGCAATAAACTATCCCGATTTCACAAGAACGAAAACTTCTGAAGGCGAAGCATTTTCAGACAGAAGACGAAATTGGATAAGAAATCATCAGATCTTTTCGTTCAGCTCTGGTTACTGGCCACCACGCGGCTTCGCCCGTTCCCGCAACACCCAACTAAGTCCTGTGGCGATATTCCCTTGATAATCGCATGCTAGTCTTTCTTATTTTGTAAATATAGAAGTATGATTATTATCTAAATAAAGATTTTAAGGTAACTAATGGAAATTCAATGAACTCGCAGATTTAAGCACCTACTTAACGTAAGATGCGAGATTAATAATGCATTATATAATTATCGGATTTGCATTGTGCACAGATTATCATATAATGCAAAGTAACGTGTTTTACTACTCAAATAATTGTAGAAATTTCACTATAGCCTGTTTGAAAAATAACACCCCAGAACCCTAAACCGCGGGTGTGTTGCGAGAACGGTTCGATGACGCCAAGGTAAACGCCGGTATTTCTTCTTGTAAGACACACTAGTTCTGCAAGTATACATCATATAATGTGTCTAGCTATACAAAATATATCTGTGGACATACCAAATTTCTTATAAATAAACCCCAGTGCACAATAATTCTTACTAGCATTTCGCCGGTAAGCTGGCACAGGCACCTTATTAAACTCATTAATACCTGTTCGTTTTATATGATCCTTCGATACCTTTAT
The DNA here is from genome assembly GCF_042767895.1 of Penaeus vannamei. NCBI lineage: Eukaryota > Metazoa > Arthropoda > Malacostraca > Decapoda > Penaeidae > Penaeus > Penaeus vannamei. Next base: position 16,416,719 of record NC_091560.1, read on the forward strand.
GAATTAGAATATATCACAACTTTCTAGAAAAAATGAAAGCTAGAAAACCTAATATCTACATTTCTAGATGCGCGTAAATAGACAAATCATAAGTCGGGCGGGCTGGGCGACGCTGTGGGACCCGGAGCGAGGCTACCACACGCCGGCCCCCGTGTGGCGGCTGGACGAGCCCTGTAGCGAGGGTAGGCGAGAGCGTCTCCGTTTTCTATGATAGCCTACGGGGGCTACAAGAGAAAACGGGCGAGCGCCGAACACAGACGCGCCGGGGCAGGGACGTGTCGCCCCGCGCAGGGGAACCCGGCGGGGCGATGATATTTCATGCTGAGCAGGATTATTTTCGCCCTTTCGTTGGGCGCCCATGTTGCACAACGTTATGTTCTCCTGTAGATTGAATTCAGATTGATATTACTTGCGGCTCTACTACTTTGGCTCACAGGAAAGCGGCCATGTGGACCGTATTATAATCACGAATGAATCACGTGAAGACACCTTGATTCTGTGGCTACTCTGTGAAAGCTTATTATTTTCGCGTTTACTTCCGGTCATGATCTCCCTCTTGCCTTATCCTAAGATTGGGTTTATGTCTCCATCATTGACAAAGACAAACTGCAGAGACACATTGCAGTGCGTCAGACATTTCCATTTCTTTCGTTCACTTTATTGCTCAGTTTATTCGCCTCCCTTTTAGCACGGGAGGCAGACGCCGCACTCGCGTCTGTAGGGAAAGCATTTGTCAGCATGCGGAATCACACGCATTCCTATTACTGCTTGCTCTTCGACGAACTTCCGTTGGTAGAAGAAATAAAACACTGACATCATTATTCTGCAGATGCATAATCGGTCAGCTAGGACGTGAATATGCCAAGGCAAGTCCCATAAAAGCGAAAATCAATAAGAAAGAACACTAAAAAAGAGAATAAAATGTCAACAAAATTACGCATCTTAAGAACATTTTTTCCTAACAAGGCAGTTTCTCGAGGCTGAGCAAGGCCTTCTAAATATGTACAAAATCATAAATGCTGTTGTTTCGGAGTTTGAAAAAAATGGTCGCGCTGCCGGCGGCCAGGACGCATGCGCATTTACTTATCAAGGTCTCTGGAATAGATATGCTCGTAATACTTTTTGCTCTCTGCGGGAATGCTGTCTGGTAATACAGTGTTCCTTTATTTCCAAATACTATGGCGTCATGATAAGTCACATGGCTGATAATACTGATTTCAATATTGTAAGCAATTATATACCGTATGCATGTCTCAAAAAGTAAAGGAAAACAACAAATAATTAGCGTAGATGATGCTGTAGATGAAAATGATGTATGATAATACAAAATTCTCCATTATCAGTAAATGGCGCTAGCGATTGCATGTACTGTACGTAAACTGTACAATCTATATTCTTCGTACGCCTGGCAGCGACAAGAAAGTAGGGGTGAACGAAGATATTCTTTTTCTTCGTATCTGTTTTATTATTGTTTCGTTGCCGCTCTAAACAACTTAGCGATTTATTCGAATAGAAATATTTATTTTACTTCTTGGTAACTAGTTCCTTCTTGTAAGAGGGTTTACTGTTGTTGGCTGGTCTTAGTTTCATG
>NC_091560.1:16430809-16433309 GCF_042767895.1 Penaeus vannamei
TCCATTTACTAATAATTGAATGTGCAAGATTAACTTAACAAGAATTAGTATGCGAAATACCCTGTGTTCTTATTCCAGTTATATATCGACAGTGAGAACACAATTATAATTTTCTTGATAGGAGAAATTATAAAGAAGACTGCCACTTCCCTTACAAGTAAGCTTCATTTAATTCATTTATATATCTACTCATTTATATGAGATTATGATACAATCATTAAAAGATATAATACATTTTCTTCCTAAATCATAGTGTGCTGCACGTTAGGTCTTTTACATTTCCCCGGACTCGAGAGAGTAGATAGGGGAATAAACAAATACATGAACAAATAAAAATGCCCACAGATGGACCGTACCATCTGCACAGAGCAAGATGGCAGACGCACACGAGCTAAAGTCGTGAGAGCGTCGATCTCGCGCCCAAGAAATCCGTGTCCCAAGCAGCCTCCTCGGGGCTCGGAGAGATCGGGTGCGAGCGCCCCGACCCAAGAGCTTATCGAACCGAGTCCTTGATGAAGAGCGCGACTGCTTCCGCAACTGCGGCGACTTCGGCGCCGCTGCGGCCCTGGCTGCGTCCGGCGCTTGATTGCGCTGCGGATGGCAACACTGGGGGAACGCAGGTGCTGGTTCTCAAAGTATATGTATATATATGTATATATATACGCGTATATATATACATGTATATATATATATATATATATATATATATATATATATATATATATATATATATATATATATACATACATACATACATACATACATACATATATATATATATATATATATATATATATATATATATATATATATATATATATATATATATATATATATATGTGTGTGTGTGTGTGTGTGTGTGTGTGTGTGTGTGTGTGTGTGTGTGTGTGTGTGTGTGTGTGTGTGAGTATGTGTGTGTGTGTGTATGTGTGTGTGTGTATGTATGTATGCATGTATGTATGTATCATATAGATATCTACACATACATACAGTACATATTCCTTGCGTTAGAGTTCATGGAATAAAAAGATGATACAGCCATAAATACCATACTATACTGCAATTCAGGAATCTTTCATATGCTAAATAAAGTCAAATAACTTGCATTCAGTTCAAGCTTTGGATGGTTTGTTAAGCGAGTCAAAATACCTTCATGACGCAGGCACGCCGTTCCTTTCCGCTCTGTGTAAACTTTGCTCAGCTGCCCCTTAATAACACTGTGCTGTCCTCTTATAGCTTGTGTAAAAAGAGACATTTTAGTGCGTTAAATACGACCAGACATGCTTTCTCGTTTTCTTCACGGGGATGGGCTGATGTGGCAGGGGAGACTATTGTAATAACGTTGTCACCTTTATGCTCCGGTGAACAGTGCTGTAGATTAGGTTGTTCCGACGCAATTTGTTGTTTTTTATTTAGTGGTCGCTTCCATGATCATTCTAACTTGTAAAAAAAAATCTCTAAATCATGTGGTTATGAACATCTTATGAAGTCATTAGAAAATAAAAAGTAAGCGGAGAAAAGGAGATGGTTATCCTTAATATTGTCAACTATAAACTGATATTGACAGCATGACACGGAAAATTCATCATAACGACTCCGAATATGAAAATAACTATAATCAAACCTCACCACGTAACTATACTCTTCTCTTTCCATCATCTTACTTAACCACTTCCTTCTCCCAGACTTCACGCACGGATTGTCAACACATCATTCCCTAAATGGCATATGACGACACACGCCACAAGTACGACATGGAAAGTAATCGAAGCTGACATCAAGTTCTGTCTCATTTCCTTCGGAGATGAACATGGCAAAGAGGCACGGCGACCTGTGTGTATGAGCTGGGCCAATTGTGTGATTGATAGTTACTGAAGTTCTTATAGTTCAGAACATCTATAATGGGAGAGAAATGGTACAACACTGATCGTTAGAGAAGCATGTTGTTGTGATCGCGTATGTTATTTTTCTGTCTCTTATTATGCAACATTACAAGATCAATATAGGAATTCTGTAAGGTTTCTGCTTCTGCCTTGAACGCATGTTCGTGCAGCTCGTGAATCACACTTTCAAGGGACACAAAAAAATATCTCAATGCTTTTTCTATTTGCGTTTTATATCTACGGATTAGTGTATAAAATTACACACACATGCAAGAACACACGCAAACAGACACACACACACACGCACGCACACACACTACGTAAATTAAGTCAGATAACACACACACACGAACATACACATAAAAGTTATCCACTGCAATAAGACACGCACACCGTGTCTGTTTTTTATGTTGTTTATCTCTTTCTTCATGCTGATTTCATCCCATTGTAACCATTGTCATTTAAAGTAGTGAGTTTGATCTGATCTCCTACAGCGCGCATTCTATCGCATGATCCCTGACCTCTGCGACCGAGAGCGTGACCTTATAACCCGTCTGACCCATCATGGAAGAGTTCCCGCCGACCCTCGCCCGGAAGACAGCGCGGAGCCAGCCACG
>NC_091560.1:16455809-16460809 GCF_042767895.1 Penaeus vannamei
TTATTATCATTATTGTCAATATTATCATTATTATTATCATTATTATTGTAATTTGTATTGCTGCTATTATTGTTATCATTATTCTTATTATTACTATCATCATTATTATCATCATTATTATTATCATTATCATTATCGTTATCATTGTTAATGTAGTGGATAATCATAAACATCGTAGAGTTATAGAAATTGATTTGACAGCGGATGTTACCCAACTACAGGCTATGTCCACTTGGGTTTGATAACAACAAAGGAACAACAATAATGATGGCAATAGTAATAATGATAGCAATGGAAATACTAATTATAATGGTAGGGATAATAATGATAATAAAGCTAATGATATCAATGATAATGATAATAGTAATGATAATGAAAATAATAGTGATTTTGATAATGATAATGATAGATCTCATAATTAAACTGAATGATAATAACAATAATACTAATAATGATGATAATAAAAATAATATTACTGCTACTTCTAGTACTACTACTAATACTGATATTGAAGATGATAGATATAATGATCATAATGCTGATGATAATAATGATAACAATGATAATGGTAATAATGATAATAGTAATAACGATAATAATAATGATAATGATGCTGATGGATAATAATGACATTGATAATGATAATAATCATAATGAACACTTATCATTACGATTATAGCAATAATAATGATACTGATAACATATCAATGATAATGATAATAACAGTGACAATACTGATGATGATGTTGAAAATAATAGTAATGATAATGATTATGGTAATAATAGTAACAACAACAACAGCAGGAATTATGTTGATAACAATACTACTACTACTGCTACTACTAATAATAATGATAATGATGAAAAAAGAAATGATAGTGATAATGAATATAAGAATAGTGATAATGATGATAACATCAGACGCAACATAACAAAAGAATAATAATAGCAGCAACAGCACCACAAAAACAACAACAGCAACAATAATAATAATGACAATAATAATAACAATGATAATGATAATAATGATGATAATAAAAATGATAATGATAAAAATAATAATAATGGTAATGGTTATCAGGATGATAATTATAATGAAAAAGTTGGAATAAGGATAATAATAACAATACTAGTGATAAGAACAATGATAATAATGATAAGCCTACAAAAGTAATAACAAAAGTAACACTAACACAAATGATAATGAGAATGATGGTGATGATGATAATAACAATAAGAATTAGGAGAAAGAATAATAGTAAGAATATATGAGTATTCGTAATGATGATGGTGATAGTGAAGATGATAGCAATGATAATGATGATAAAATTAATGATGATATTAATGATAATAACAGTAATGATAATACCCTCTCCTTTTACCCTCTGCCTCTCCCTTCTGCCCTTTCTTCTCTCTCTATGCCTCCCCCCCCTTCTCACTCGCAAATCTTCCCTAAATCCACTCCTCCCCATCCACTTCAAGCTCTTTATCTGCCCTCTCCCACTTCCCTCCTCCTCCTGACCCCCCCCCCCCCACCTCCTCCTTCGTTCCCTCAGTCCCTTCCCTCCCTCTCCCATCCCTCCTTCTCCCTCTGAACCCTCTCTCCCTCCCTCCTTCCCACACCCCCTCTCCCTCCCTCCCTCCCTCCCCCCTTTTACTCTTTAATCCCCCTCCGTTTCCTTTCTGCTTCTCCTTCCCCATCTCCCTTTTCTTATCAGGCCTCTTCCCCTTTCTTCTCCCCCTTTCTTTCTCTTTCCACTTCTGCTTCTCTTCTTAACCCCCCCCCCCCTTGGATAGTTGAGCGAATAATAAATGTGCATAAACATAAATAATAATAAAAGATGATAAATGTAAAGTGATAATAATAATAATAAAAATAATATTAATGATAATGATAATAACAACAATAATAATAATAATAATAACGATTGTGATCATAACAATAAATGATGAATGTGAATAATAAATGTATAATGATAATGAATAATAATAAATGTGAATAATAACTGTACATAAAATACAGTGTACTTGTCTCGAAGAAGTAGAATGATAATGATCACAGCAACACTAATGATAATAATCATAACAATGGTAATAATGAAAATTATGATGATAATGATAACTATGGCAATAATACAGATGATAATATCAATTATGATAATATTGATAACAACTATACTGTAATAATAAAGGTAATAATACCATTATCAACAACAATGATTATAGTAATCATAATATAAAAAATAGCAATGACTAATAATAATGATAAAAATAATAAAAATAAATAATAGTGATAATGATGATAATAGTAATCATGATTATTATCATAACTATTGTTATCATAGTGAGGCCAATAATAATAGCTATAACAATAATAACAATAGTTACAAAAACAATTATGATTATGATAATAAAATCAAAATAGGATTCTCACAAACTTGTAGCTCGATCGCGTAAGTGTCGGTGTCATTCTTTAACATTAAAGTTGTTATGTTTGAGCGTACCTTACGGACGGCCAAAACACAAGAAGAATTATCTTGTAACTAATAATAATAATGACTCTGATTATAATAACAAAATAACTGATGGTAAATATATGGGTTATACCAATTATAATGATAATGATGAAAATAAAATGATGATTTCGATAATTACATTAATAAAAAAGACAACAATAGCAATTGTAATAATAATAATAATGGCTATAGTTTTAAAAGTGATAATAGTAATGATAATTTTGTGATGATGATAATGATAATGATGATAATAATGATAATGGTAATAGTAATGATGATAATGATAATGACAATATTGATAATAACAATAACAACAATAATAACGGTAATAATGATAATAAAAATGATGACAATACTAATAAAACAATGATGATATCCACAAAAATAGAAATAATAATGATAATGAGAATAGTAATAGTCATAGTGATAATGATGAATATTTGAATAATGATAATAGTAATGATAAGATTACGAGCACATTACAAGGTCACATTAGGGATAACGAAGCATCCGAGAGAGTTAACAGGGAGCGAGTTAACTGTGCAAGGTCATCAAAGTCCGGAGGTCAGATGGACTCTAATGAGAAGATTGGGGGGGGGGGGGGGTATTGATTTCTGTTGTAGTGAATTGACTAATTATCTTCCGTCTAAAGGTAATGGGCCTTTGTGTATACTGCGTTAGGCTTTTCGTTTGAGTTAACAATTGCTGTGCGTTTCTCTGTAACTTCCCCTTTGTTTATTTTATGTGCGTGTGTGAGTAGGTAGTATGTGTGTGGCCGCTTTAGATCCGGCTGTCCGTACTGAGTTACATGCAAGCCTATTTTAGATCCTGATTAATAACTGATGAAACTGCGAATCGTCTGCTAAGTGCAATTGCGTTTGTGCCCGAAGGCTTGCATGGCCGGCGCCGCGGTGCAGTACCCGTGGATCGCGGTGCCATCAGCAGGATGTCCCCTTCATAAAAACTGCATCAAGTAGTGCTCAGTTTGCATTACGAAACCATGTCATTTACTATATTCTGGCGTCAGTCTGTTGCAATCGTTATCTTTGGCCGCTCATACTTTTGTTTTTGTTTCAAGGTGAATGCAAAAAAAATATTACCAAATGATGGTGATAATGACATATTATTATATGATATCATCATCTAATATGTACATGTTATTATCTAATATGTACATATTATCTAATATGCACAAAGTGGTCATATCATATATAAACTAATTTAACTGTTTCAAATAATGTACCCATTTGAAATGTCTTACACGCAGTGTGCATGAATGATATCATACTAATTTCTATATATAGACTTATTGCATGCTTCTTCGCATATATGTTCTTAAAAAGAACAACTTTAACTACGCGTCATTTGCAAAAGAAAAATATTTCTGGACACACACAATAACACTGCACTTGATAACTTCATACAGACTCAAAATGTACACACCCACTCGCAGACAAGCCACTTTTCACGTCATATGTGGGTGACTGTAAATGTTGTATGTTGTAAAATCAATAATAGATCAGGTCAGCAAACATAATGAAATGTGGCGGGATTTATCCGTAGACTTACACACACTGTGGTCCGGACCCTCTCGATTTACGTTCTGTATTTCTGTCCTTTTTGGTTTTCGGCCGTTCACCTCCGACGTTCACTTCGCCGATACAACAGAATATTCCAGCGTTCTTAACAGCATATGAAAATAGAATATATCTCCTGGCAGGCGCGTGCAATCGCCGAGGGGAGCGCTGCGGGCGAGCGGCGAAGGCGAAGGCGGCGAGAGAAACAGTGTTTACACCCTGCCGGAGTTACCGGGTGCAGGGTTGCCGACTGCCGCCAAACTACGCACGCTACTCCCTCCCCTCCCCGGCACCCGCCCCCCGTGGGACGCCCTGAGACAAGCCCTCGCTTTCTTCCACCCCCCCCCCCTCCCCCAGCCCGCGCCCCCTCCATCTCCTGAGCGACGCACATGGCTTACATGCGATCATGAGAGCAGTTAGTAACGCTCAAATACACATAAACATAGACTAGAACATACATATGAACCGTATCCAGACGTATTAGAGACACACGAACCGATACACACACACTCAGGCACACTCACTTACACGCGAGCCGCACGCACACATTCAGATATTGTAATCATAAATAAAAGCACACACTCATCCTCAAAATAAACACCTAATTTGAAAAGGCATGGGAATAAATGGTGATTATTACGATGATAACGATGATGATAATAAAACAATAATGATAATGATAATGGTAATGACAGTGATGATGATGATAATAATAATGATAATAATACTAATCATAATAGTAATGATGATAATAATAATGATGATAATAACAATAATGATTGCAATAATAACAATAATAATCAAAATTCGGATAAAAATGAAACTGATAATGATAGTAACAATTATGTTTATGATACCAAAATCAATAGAAGTAATGAAAATGATAATGATAATGATGAAGATATCT
>NC_091560.1:16508309-16510809 GCF_042767895.1 Penaeus vannamei
TTCGTATAGCACAGAAGAGAACAAACAGCCCCTCCTTGGGACCCACTCGCTGCCCGGAGGGTCTGGCCAAGTCCCCTCGGGCGAAGGGCGCAGGGGAGAGCGCGTAGGTGAGGGCTGAACTATGCCCAGCATGGCACTGCACTTTAAGAGGCTGAGGGGCTGTAATAGCTTGGTTAAATGGTGCAAACTGGAACCTTGATATTGGAATTGCTCTTTGAATAAAATACAGTCTTTTGGCTCGATTAGTGAAATGCAAATTAAAGACCTACATCAGTTTAGAAACTCCTAAGTAATTTTCTTCTTATCTGAAAGATGCGTTATATTGTAAATATCATAATAGTTTAATAGAACGACATAATAAAAATGGAAGTAAGGTGAATAAGCAATGTTTTCTTGGAACCACTGAAACTTTATTTAATAGAATTGGATGAAGTATGTGAAAAGATGAAAGTGAAAAAAACAGTTTTACAAATTATGTAATGTGTGCGCTATTCATGATCAATAGATTAAGAGATTAATGCGTACTACTTATTATATATGTACACACACACACACACACACACACACACACACACACACACACACACACACACACACACATATATATATATATATATATATATATATATATATATATATATATATATATATATATATATATGTATATATATATATATATATATATACATATATATATATATATATATATATATATATATATATATATATATATATATATATATGTATATATATATATATATATATATATATATATATATATATATATATATATATATATATATATATATATATATATATATATATATATATATATATATATATATATATATATATATATATATATATATATATATATATATATATATATATATATATATATATATATATATATATATATATATATATATATATATATATATATATATATATGTGTGTGTGTGTGCGTGTGTGTGTGTGTGTGTGTGTGTGTGTGTGTGTGTGTGTGTGTGTGTGTGTGTGTGTGTGTGTGTGTGTAGGTGTGTGTGTGTGTAGGTATGATACTTTGGTGAGACAAATTCACAGAAATATGAAATTAGGGAATGAAGTTGTTACAAAGGAAATATATCGTATTGATGCTACATATTTTTATTTGAAAAATGAGTGAAATATGTTTGTGATATTTGATATAAGGATTAAGGTACACAACAAGGAAGTGTGATCTGTGATAATGATACAGATGAAAATGAAATATTTTATAATGGAATTATTGAGATGAAAGTGAATGTTTCATCTACAAAGAGAAAAATACATTTTCCTGAAGAGAGAGATGTATAAAATCATGAATAACTTTGTGTTGTTTTGTGTTTTATTTGTTGTATCGTGTACGCTGCAAAATATATGTAAAATATGTACTATCAAAATATTTAAGACATATGGATAAAGGAGTCTTGACGTAAAAGGTTATAGAGATCTTGTGAACTCTTTATTATCGTCAATTTGAGTTATTCCTAACTTTGAATGGGAATTTTAATGCTTTAAATTCGGCGGTGGAGTCAAGTAGCTTCATGAAGAGCACCACATGATATAGTCAGTGCTCCTTGCATATTAGACAATAGCGCAATTAACTCCAACTGGTATAAGCTTCCATCAGTTACCATCTGTTAAAGAAGATATTCCGTGGTAAATATTTTCGTGTTGAATGGGACAGGAAAGAGGACACGACGCCAAGAGGGAGCAGAGCTCTTGGGCTGCAGCGGCCGAGGGGGGGGGGGGGCGATGCAGCGGCCGAAGGGGGGGGGGCGACGCAGCGGCCGAGGGGAGGGGCGACGCAGCGGCCGAGGGGGGGGGGGGGGGGGGGGATGCAGCGGCCGAGGGGGGGGGGGGGGGCGACGCAGCGGCCGAAGGGGGGGGGGCGACGCAGCGGCCGAAGGGGGGGGGGCGACGCAGCGGCCGAGGGGGGGGGCGACGCAGCGGCCGAGGGGGGGGGGGGGCGACGCAGCGGCCGAGGGGGGGGGGGGGGCGACGCAGCGGCCGAGGGGGGGGGGGGCGACGCAGCGGCCGAGGGGGGGGGGGGGGCGACGCAGCGGCCGAGGGGGGGGGGCGACGCAGCGGCCGAGGGGGGGGGGGGCGACGCAGCGGCCGAGGGGGGGGGGGCGATGCAGCGGCCGAGGGGAGGGGCGATGCAGCGGCAGAGGGGGGGGGCGACGCAGCGGCCGAGGGGGGGGGGCGACGCAGCGGCCGAGGGGGGGGGGGGGGGCGACGCAGCGGCCGAGGGGGGGGGGGGGCGACGCAGCGGCCGAGGGGAGGGGCGATGCAGCGGCAGAGGGGGGGGGCGACGCAGCGGCAGAGGGGGGGGGGCGATGCAGCGGCCGAGGGGGGGGGGGGCGACGCAGCGGCCGAGGGGGGGGGGGGGGCGACGCAGCGGCCGAGGGGGGGGGGGGGCGACGCAGCGGCCGAGGGGGGGGGGGGCGACGCAGCGGCCGAGGGGGGGGGGGGGCGA
>NC_091560.1:16603252-16605752 GCF_042767895.1 Penaeus vannamei
CTGAACTGAACCGAGTTCAGCACTCACGATCCTCCAGCAAGACACAGCGCAGCAGCAACTAGGCCTACCCAGGCCTTAGCCGACGGGTGAGCCGCCACGGCTCTCCCCGGCGATCTCCAGCACACCGGCCATACCTATGGGCACTCACACCCAAACCCAAAAGCTCCTTAAAGAGATGATTGACACCAGTCCATGGCGGATACCAATCCATCGCCACACTCGTGACTTTCCAGAGTGACACAAATTCCCAGCCTTCTGGAGTATCACGGTTTTCGCTCACTCGCTTAGCTCCCTCACTGGAGGGGGAGTATCTGTAGCCGACCCCTGCAACCTGCAGCGCGGCATACTTCCCCCAGGTTGGGTCCAGGTCCACAGCCTGTCCTCTCACCCTCACCATCAGCAGCTTTTCGACGACGCATACCGAGACCTGATTGGTTGACCACGGACACCTCACGGCTCGCCTATTCGACCGCAGGCTCCCCTCGTTCCCGGGTGGCTGGCACAGCTCAGGACCACTTAAGCTCCCGCACCCGGGCCGAGTTCATCACTCACGATCCTTCACCTGAGCAAGATACAGCAAGCAGCAACCAGGCCTACCCAGGCCTTAGCCGACGGGTGAGCCGCCCCGGCTGTCCCCGGCGATCTCCAGCACACCAGCCATACCTGTGGGCACTCACACCCACACCCAAAAGCTCCTTAAAGAGATGATTGACATCAGTCTATGGCGGATGCAAACCCATTGCCATAGAGTGCATGTGTGCGCCCATGCAGACACTGTTCATATGCTCGTGCGCTAATATGAGCGCAGGTGCATATGTGCACATGTTCATGTGTAAATATGTGTACAGGTTCATGTGAGCGTAGATGCGCTTAAATCCATGTGTGGATACATGGGTACGTATGCTGCTGTTAGTCTATGTATGGCTATATGCTTCCATATAGCTTTGTGATAGAGTACAATAGGTAGGGGTATGCTTATGTCTGTGTGTGTATGTATATGTATATAGGTGTACAAATAAGTATATGTATGTATGTATGTATGTGCGAAAGAGTAAGTTAAATGTAAAGCAAGTACAGGTGTATACACATATATAAAGGGGGGGAAGGACACTAGTGTATGTTTACAAATGTATGTGCTCATACACGGATGCGCAAGCAGATGCATGGATAGATATATGCGTATATATAGTGATATGTATGTTTGCGAGGTGTGCATAAAGGGGTGTTCGCATATATACGGGTGAGTATACACTCATGTATACTCACTCACTTATCAGTAACATATAAAAAACACATAAAGGGACAGGCGATGTGAACGTATGACTAGGTTTGAGTATGATGGGCATGTGTGTAGTTATTTATAACGTAGGAATATATACCCATATCCATAAGCATAGATACAAATATAAAGGTGTGTGCTCGCATATGCATATATGCAGGAGCGAGCATGTGCGTAGTATTTAGAGCATGGGCGGGAATAAATGTGTCTGCATCAGGTGCACATACACACAAGTGAAGTTAATAAAATAAAAATCACACATATATGCACTTCTGATACTTAAGCCTAACTCACAGGAGTACACCCTGGTGTAGTGAGCAGGCCGTGCATTGCCGCTCCTAAGTCCACACGAAGTAGGACCAAACCTACTGGTGGGACTTATCAGTGGCATTCCGGCTGAATACTCCCCCTCCCACCAAGATACACCTAAGCCAGTAGGTGGGAGGTAAATCGGCTGCCCACCTCCATGAAAAGACACACCCAGCGATGGCCCTCATTCCCCGGAGGCGAAGGAGCCCCTGGTTACGGCGGCGATCAGGATCGCTCCGGAGCAGGGGGTGCTAAAAATATCCGGGTAAAGACAGGCCGCCCCACGTTGATGAACCTTTGCACATACAATATAAGAACCATGAGAACTGAATCCGACTTACTAGCTTTACTGGAGGAACTCTCTTCCATTAAATGGGATGTAGTAGACGGACGCGTGCTCTATTGGAGAGGAAAACCTCAGGGTAGCAAACAGTAATTAGGGGTAGGGTTCATACTACACAAACGCTTAGAAAAGAACATCATAGAATTCTGTGATGTAAGCCAAAGAGTGGCTTCTGTAATAATAAAACTAAACAATAGGTACAACTTAAAAATTATTCAAGTCTATACTCCAACCTGCAGCCCCAGTGATGAAGAAATAGAGAGCTATGAAGATGTTCATTTAGCCAGCGAGAGAACAAAAACCCATTTCACAATAATTATGGGAGATTTTAATGCCAAAATAGGTAAAAAGACAGAGGGAGAAACCGCAGTAGGGAACCATGGAATAGGCACCAGGAATGAGAGGGGACAAATGCTAGTCGACTTTGCAGAGGCTTGATCACTCAATGTCATGAATACATTCTTCGAAAAAAGACTAGAACGGAAGTGGACATGGAAGTCGCCTTCTGACGTCAAAAACGAAATTGACCATAATTTCAAATGGGCGCGATATAATAAAAAATGTAGAGG
>NC_091560.1:16613252-16615752 GCF_042767895.1 Penaeus vannamei
GGTAATTTTTAAGATCCTTTTTATCGCCTTTTTTGTGTAACAAGATAATTGTTGCATTTTTCCAGGCTTTCGGAGTTTTTCCGCTGAGAAGACATTTGTTAAAAAGATTGGCTAGTTTCACTATTGCGATGTCTCCTGCATCTAATATGAGGTCTATACTAATTCCGTCTTCGCCTGGTGTTTTCCCTCTCTTCATGCCTTTAAATGCTCTTTTTATTTCTTCTTTAGTGATATTAGGCACGTCGCTAGTTACCGCGTTTGCTTCTATTTGTGGCTGTTCGTTTGAGTTGTATAGATCCCTGTAAAAGTTTTCCACTACTTTGATGATTTCATTCTTGTTATATGTTACTTCTCCGTCTGGTTTCTTAATTGCATACATTTCTCCCTATTCCTAGTCTTCTTTTAGCTGCTTTCATGCTGGTACCTGAAATCACTGCTTCATTTATTATCTGAGTATTGAATTTCCGTACATCTTCCCTTTTCTTTTTGTTTATGGTCTTTGTTAGTTCAACCAATTCTATCTTGTCCCTGTTTGACGATACTTTCATGTCTCTACATTTTTGCATAAGCTGTTTAGTTTCTACCGAGAGCTTGCTGGAGCTTCGATTGTCGTTCTTGCCGCCTACTTCAAGTGCAGTTTCTTTTATTATGTCATTGAACTGTTTATTGATTTGGTCGATGTTGAGATCTTCGTCGCGGAGGAGTGAATATCTGTTTTGGATGTTTAGGCTAAATTCTGTTGCTCTGATCCTCAAGTTAGCCAAGTTTGGCTGTGGTTTACTCATTAGTTTGTTCCTTTCCCTTCTGAGATGTATTTTAATTTCGCCTCTCACCATTGTATGGTCGCTGCCTACATTTACTTTATTTATAACCTCTACATTTTTTATTATATCGCGCCTATTTGAAATTATGAAGTCAATTTCGTTTTTGACGTCAGAAGGCGACTTCCATGTCCACTTCCGTTCTAGTCTTTTTTCGAAGAATGTATTCATGATACTGAGTGATCGAGCCTCCGCAAAGTCGATTAGCATTTGTCCCCTCTCGTTCCTAGTGCCTGTTCCATGGTTCCCTACTGCGGTTTCGCCCTCTGTCTTTTTACCTATTTTGGCATTAAAATCTCCCATAATTATTGTGAAATGGGTTTTTGTTCTCTCGCTGGCTAAATGAACATCTTCATAGAAGCTCTCTATTTCTTCATCACTGGGGCTGCAGGTTGGAGCATAGACTTGAATAATTTTTAAGTTGTGCCTAGTGTTTAGTTTCATTGTTACAGAAGCCACTCTTTCGCTGACACTATACAATTCTACAATGTTCTTTTCTAAGCGTTTGTGTATTAAGAATCCTACCCCTAATTCCTGTTTGCTACCCAGAGGTTTTCCTCTCCAATAGAGCATGTGTCCCTCATTTATTAACTTCTGCTCTTCGCCTAGTCTTCTAACTTCGCAGAGTCCTACTACATCCCATTTAATGGAGGAGAGTACCTCTAGTAAAGCTAGTAAGTCGGATTCAGTTCTCATGGTCCTTATATTGTATGTGCAAAGGTTCATCAACGCGGGGCGGCCTGTCTTTACCCGGATATTTTTAGCACCCCCTGCTCCGGAGCGATCCTGATCGCCGCCGTAACCAGGGGCTCCTTCGCCTCCGGGGAATGGGGGCCATGGCTGGATGCGTTTGTTCATGGAGGTGGACAGCCTATTTACCTTCCACCTACTGGCTTAGGTGTATCTTGGTGGGAGGGGAGTAATTTAGCCGGAATGCCATTGGTAAGTCCCCCCAGCAGGTTTGGTCCTACCTGGTGTGGACTTAGGAGCGGCAATGCACGGCCTGCTCACTACTCCCGTGAGCTGGGCTTAATTATCAGAAGTGCATATATGTTTTATTTTATTTTATTTATTAACTTCATTTGTGCGTATGTGCACCTGATGCAGACATATTTATTCCCGCACATGCTCTAAGTACTACGCATATGCTCATTCCCACGCATATGCATATGCAAGCATACACCTTTATTCTTGTATCTATGCTTATGGATATGGATACTTATTCCTACGTTGTAAATAACTACATACATGTCCATCAGAGTCTGACCTAGTCATATGTTCACATCGCCTGTCCCTTTATGCGCTTGTTATATGTTATTGGTAAGTGAGTGAGTATACATGAGTGTATACTCGCCCGTGTATATGTAAACACCCTTTTTTGCATACCTCGCAAACCTACATATCACTATACATACGCATGTATCTATCCCTGTATGTGCTCACGCGTCCGTGTATGAGCACATACATTTGCAGCATACACTAGTGCCCTCCCCCCCCTTTACATATGTGTATATATCTGTACTTGCTTTACATATAACTACCTCTACGTACATCCATACGTACATACATTCATACATTAATCATTTATCCACATACCTACATCCTGCACACACCTATATACATATGCCTATACGTATACACATATAAATACCTACATATGTCTACCTATACATTCACCC
>NC_091560.1:16625752-16628252 GCF_042767895.1 Penaeus vannamei
CGACAGCCTTCCTTTGTTTATAGCCACCCCTCCCCCTCCCCCTCTTCCCTTCGCCCTCCTCCTCTTGCCTTCGCTCCCTCCCTTTTCCTCCTCTTCCTTTCGCCCCCTACCCTCTCTTCCTCTTCCCTTCGCCCCTTCCCCCTCCCCTTCGCCCCCTCCCCCCTCCTCCTCTCCCTTCTCCCCCTCACCCTCCTCCTCTTCCCTTCGCCTCCTTCCCCCTCCTCCTCTTCCCTTCGCCCCCCCCTCCTTCCTCATCCCTTGGACCCCTCCCCCCTCCTCCTCTTCCCCTCGCCCCTTCTCCCCCTCCTCCCCCCCTCGCGTACCCCCAGCCCCCTGAGCCTCCTCATACCCCAGCTCACCATGCCCCATGAATGACAGGCGGGCACGCACGCACGCACGGCCTTGTATGAGCTAAGCCCGGCGCCAGTTGTCATGAATTTGCGGTCATGATCTCATTCCCCGGCGTGCAATTTGTGCAATTTGCATCGCTGATTCCCAGAAGTGCATCGTGGCTGCCGTCACGTGTTCATTACTCGTTGGACTTGAGGGAGAGAGGAGGGAGGGGAGGGAAGGGAGGGGTGGGGAGGGAACGGAATGGGAGGGTTGGGGAGGGTGAGGAGGGGTGGCGAGGGGAGGAGACGGAGAGGGAAAGAGAGGGAAGCGACGCCGCGACTCTGTTATTGTTTGAATCTGCCTCTTCCCTCATTCGCCGACCTGATGATGAAATATTTGGCTCTGTTACGTGCCATGACCCCCCCCCCCGCCTGAGAGAGAGAGAGAGAGAGAGAGAGAGAGAGAGAGTGAGTGAGTGAGTGAGTGAGTGAGAGAGAGAGATAGAGAGAGAGAGACAGACAGACAGACAGAGAGAGAGAGAGAGAGAGAGTGAGTGAGTGAGTGAGTGAGTTAGAGAGAATGAGGAAGAGAGAGAGAGAGAGAGAGAGAGAGAGAGAGAGAGAGAGAGAGAGAGAGAGAGAGAAAGGGAAGATAATAAAACCCAGAAGCCAATAAGGAAGGAAGGTGCGCGGAGAGAAGGAGGGGGGATGGGGGGGGAGACACCCTCGGAATACGAAACGGCGAGAGGCTCCGACGCGCCGACAGGCCGAGACAACCGACGCTCATTAGCTGTCACTCACTCAGACATGCACGCTCGCGCCCATATGCACGCGCGCGCATGCACAAAAGAGGCTTCCGGCCACAAGACGCATCGTATTGTGGATATGATCTACACGCAGACACACACACACACACATACATACACACACAAACACGCACACACATGTAGTCACACGCACATGCATGCACACATACACAAATCCTTTACGAAAGAGACCCGAATGGAAAGCGAAAAAGGAAGAAAAATGGACGGGGAAGAGGCGGGGAGGTAAGAGGCAGTAAGAGGATAAAGGAGGCGAAAGAAGTGAGGAAAGAGGCAGCGAAGAAAGAGTGCAAGAGAGGGAGGAAAGCCGAGGATCCAGGAAACGGATTATCGAGGAATTTCATCCCGCTTTCACATCTTTTTTTCTTCCTTTTTTTGCGCTCATAATTTAGCATTAATCAAGATTTGCTTGAAAACGTGGATCCTTTTCTGGATATCCAGAAACATTTATCGATGTTCATTTATAAGTGAAAGAAAGTATCAAATATTTACATATCTATATGTGTGCTTGTTTGCATGCGCTTACATTCAAATATGAATGTATGCATATCCGGATACAAACATACGTCTACCACTATGTCCCTCGCAGATAGCATGTGGGAAGCGCGGCCAAGACCGCCACTGCGATTAGCGGCCGTCACGCTACTTTTTTCCGTCCATTTTTGCGCCTTCATGCGGGTTTCCGTAGCACTACCATGGCAACAGACGTGTGCCCAGGTAAACAAACCGTCTGAGTGAGGTCCCGGAAATTATTTCAAACACATAAAATTATGTATATTGTGAAACGAACTATCATAAAATGTTAGATTACGTTCATTTGTTCTATCTAATCTATCAGTACAAAGCATTCCAGCAGAGCCCCCTCCGCAGCGCAAGGTCAAGACGGAGTAATCAGGCGGAAGCGGTCGCAACCTCCGCGTTGGAGGCGCTCTGCTGCTGCGACACCTGCGGGGAGCCTCGCCTGCGGCCGGAAACGCCAACATGTCGGAAAAGGTGATAGAATGACAGGGCCTTAACAAGCCGCGGCTGCGACGCCCCGTTCGACTGACGCGGCCGAGGGCTCCTGAAGGGCGCGCTGATCTCAGGCTCTGAGCCAAGGAGTCTGCAAGGAAGCGGGAAGGAGATGCAGGAGAAGGACGGAGGAAGTGGAATGATGGTGCTTAGGATGGTGATGATGATAATGATGATAGCGGTATAAAGGTGATAATGAATTTTGATTTTGAAAACAAGGATCCCAATGATAGTGATAATCATTATGATAATGATGATAGTTATGCTCATAATGCGAAGAAAAAGAAAAAGGAAAAGAATCAAAGAAAACAAAAAATCAACAGACAGAGAGAA
>NC_091560.1:16710752-16718252 GCF_042767895.1 Penaeus vannamei
GCCTGCGAGGGGAAAGGAGGGAAAGAAAGGCGGGAAATGGCGTGCGAGGGGAAAGGAGGGAAAGAAAGTCGGGAAATGGTCTGCGAAGGGAAAGGAGGGAAAGAAAGTCGGGAAATGGCCTGCGAGGGGAAAGGAGGGAAAGAAAGTCGGGAAATGGCCTGCGAGGGGAAAGGAGGGAAAGAAAGTCGGGAAATGGCCTGCGAGGGAACAGGAGGGAAAGAAAGAGGGGAAATGGCCTGCGAGAGGAAAGGAGGGAAAGAAAGTCGGGAAATGGCCTGCGAGAGGAAAGGAGGGAAAGAAAGTCGGGAAATGGCCTGCGAGGGGAAAGGAGGGAAAGAAAGTCGGGAAATGGCCTGCGAGAGGAAAGGAGGGAAAGAAAGTCGGGAAATGGCCTGCAAGGGGAAAGGAGGGAAAGAAAGTCGGGAAATGGCCTGCGAGGGGAAAGGAGGGAAAGAAAGTCGGGAAATGGCCTGCGAGAGGAAAGGAGGGAAAGAAAGTCGGGAAATGGCCTGCGAGGGGAAAGGAGGGAAAGAAAGTCGGGAAATGGCCTGCGAGGGGAAAGGAGGGAAAGAAAGTCGGGAAATGGCCTGCGAGGGGAAAGGAGGGAAAGAAAGTCGGGAAATGGCCTGCGAGGGGAAAGGAGGGAAAGAAAGTCGGGAAATGGCCTGCGAGGGGAAAGGAGGGAAAGAAAGTCGGGAAATGGCCTGCGAGGGGAAAGGAGGGAAAGAAAGTCGGGAAATGGCCTGCGAGGGAACAGGAGGGAAAGAAAGTCGGGAAATGGCCTGCGAGAGGAAAGGAGGGAAAGAAAGTCGGGAAATGGCCTGCGAAGGGAAAGGAGGGAAAGAAAGTCGGGAAATGGCCTGCGAGGGGAAAGGAGGGAAAGAAAGTCGGGAAATGGCCTGCGAGGGGAAAGGAGGGAAAGAAAGTCGGGAAATGGCCTGCGAGGGGAAAGGAGGGAAAGAAAGTCGGGAAATGGCCTGCGAGGGGAAAGGAGGGAAAGAAAGTCGGGAAATGGCCTGCGAGGGGAAAGGAGGGAAAGAAAGTCGGGAAATGGCCTGCGAGGGGAAAGGAGGGAAAGAAAGTCGGGAAATGGCCTGCGAGGGAACAGGAGGGAAAGAAAGTCGGGAAATGGCCTGCGAGAGGAAAGGAGGGAAAGAAAGTCGGGAAATGGCCTGCGAGGGGAAAGGAGGGAAAGAAAGTCGGGAAATGGCCTGCGAGGGGAAAGGAGGGAAAGAAAGTCGGGAAATGGCCTGCGAGGGGAAAGGAGGGAAAGAAAGTCGGGAAATGGCCTGCGAGGGGAAAGAAGGGGAAGAAAGTCGGGAAATGGCCTGCGAAGGGAAGGGAGGGAGAGAAAGTCGGGAGACGGGCTGCGAGGGGAAAGGACGGAAAGAAAGTCGGGAAATGGCCTGCGAGGGGAAAGGAGGGAAAGAAAGTCGGGAAATGGCCTGCGAGGGGAAAGGAGGGAAAGAAAGTCGGGAAATGGCCTGCGAGGGGAAAGGAGGGAAAGAAAGTCGGGAAATGGCCTGCGAGGGGAAAGGAGGGAAAGAAAGTCGGGAAATGGCCTGCGAGAGGAAAGGAGGGAAAGAAAGTCGGGAAATGGCCTGCGAGGGGAAAGGAGGGAAAGAAAGTCGGGAAATGGCCTGCGAGGGGAAAGGAGGGAAAGAAAGTCGGGAAATGGCCTGCGAGGGAACAGGAGGGAAAGAAAGTCGGGAAATGGCCTGCGAGGGGAAAGGAGGGAAAGAAAGTCGGGAAATGGCCTGCGAGGGGAAAGGAGGGAAAGAAAGTCGGGAAATGGCCTGCGAGGGGAAAGGAGGGAAAGAAAGTCGGGAAATGGCCTGCGAGGGGAAAGGAGGGAAAGAAAGTCGGGAAATGGCCTGCGAGGGGAAAGGAGGGAAAGAAAGTCGGGAAATGGCCTGCGAGGGGAAAGGAGGGAAAGAAAGTCGGGAAATGGCCTGCGAGGGGAAAGGAGGGAAAGAAAGTCGGGAAATGGCCTGCGAGGGGAAAGGAGGGAAAGAAAGTCGGGAAATGGCCTGCGAGGGGAAAGGAGGGAAAGAAAGTCGGGAAATGGCCTGCGAGGGGAAAGGAGGGAAAGAAAGTCGGGAAATGGCCTGCGAGGGGAAAGGAGGGAAAGAAAGTCGGGAAATGGCCTGCGAGGGGAAAGGAGGGAAAGAAAGTCGGGAAATGGCCTGCGAGGGGAAAGGAGGGAAAGAAAGTCGGGAAATGGCCTGCGAGGGGAAAGGAGGGAAAGAAAGTCGGGAAATGGCCTGCGAGGGGAAAGGAGGGAAAGAAAGTCGGGAAATGGCCTGCGAGGGAACAGGAGGGAAAGAAAGTCGGGAAATGGCCTGCGAGGGAACAGGAGGGAAAGAAAGTCGGGAAATGGCCTGCGAGGGGAAAGGAGGGAAAGAAAGTCGGGAAATGGCCTGCGAGGGGAAAGGAGGGAAAGAAAGTCGGGAAATGGCCTGCGAGGGGAAAGGAGGGAAAGAAAGTCGGGAAATGGCCTGCGAGGGGAAAGGAGGGAAAGAAAGTCGGGAAATGGCCTGCGAGGGGAAAGGAGGGAAAGAAAGTCGGGAAATGGCCTGCGAGGGGAAAGGAGGGAAAGAAAGTCGGGAAATGGCGTGGGAGGGGAAAGGAGAGAAAGAAAGACGGGAAATGGCGGGGGAGGGGAAAGGAGGGAAAGAAAGTCGGGAAATGGCCTGCGAGGGGAAAGGAGGGAAAGAAAGTCGGGAAATGGCCTGCGAGGGGAAAGAAGGGAAAGAAAGTCGGGAAATGGCCTGCGAGGGGAAAGGAGGGAAAGAAAGTCGGGAAATGGCCTGCGAGGGGAAAGAAAGTCGGGAAATGGCCTGCGAGGGGAAAGGAGGGAAAGAAAGTCGGGAAATGGCCTGCGAGGGGAAAGGAGGGAAAGAAAGTCGGGAAATGGCCTGCGAGGGGAAAGGAGGGAAAGAAAGTCGGGAAATGGCCTGCGAGGGGAAAGAAAGTCGGGAAATGGCCTGCGAGGGGAAAGGAGGGAAAGAAAGTCGGGAAATGGCCTGCGAGGGGAAAGGAGGGAAAGAAAGTCGGGAAATGGCCTGCGAGGGGAAAGGAGGGAAAGAAAGTCGGGAAATGGCCTGCGAGGGGAAAGGAGGGAAAGAAAGTCGGGAAATGGCCTGCGAGGGAACAGGAGGGAAAGAAAGTCGGGAAATGGCCTGCGAGGGGAAAGGAGGGAAAGAAAGGGGGGAAAAGGCCAGCGAGGGGAAAGGAGGGAAAGAAAGTGGGGAAAAGGCCTGCGAGGGGAAAGGAGGGAAAGAAAGTCGGGAAATGGCCTGCGAGGGGAAAGGAGGGAAAGAAAGTCGGGAAATGGCCTGCGAGGGGAAAGGAGGGAAAGAAAGTCGGGAAATGGCCTGCGAGGGGAAAGGAGGGAAAGAAAGTCGGGAAATGGCCTGCGAGGGGAAAGGAGGGAAAGAAAGTCGGGAAATGGCCTGCGAGGGAACAGGAGGGAAAGAAAGTCGGGAAATGGCCTGCGAGGGGAAAGGAGGGAAAGAAAGTCGGGAAATGGCCTGCGAGGGGAAAGGAGGGAAAGAAAGTCGGGAAATGGCCTGCGAGGGGAAAGGAGGGAAAGAAAGTCGGGAAATGGCCTGCGAGGGGAAAGGAGGGAAAGAAAGTCGGGAAATGGCCTGCGAGGGGAAAGGAGGGAAAGAAAGTCGGGAAATGGCCTGCGAGGGGAAAGGAGGGAAAGAAAGTCGGGAAATGGCCTGCGAGGGGAAAGGAGGGAAAGAAAGTCGGGAAATGGCCTGCGAGGGGAAAGGAGGGAAAGAAAGTCGGGAAATGGCCTGCGAGGGAACAGGAGGGAAAGAAAGTCGGGAAATGGCCTGCGAGGGGAAAGGAGGGAAAGAAAGTCGGGAAATGGCCTGCGAGGGAACAGGAGGGAAAGAAAGTCGGGAAATGGCCTGCGAGGGGAAAGGAGGGAAAGAAAGTCGGGAAATGGCCTGCGAGGGGAAAGGAGGGAAAGAAAGTCGGGAAATGGCCTGCGAGGGGAAAGGAGGGAAAGAAAGTCGGGAAATGGCCTGCGAGGGGAAAGGAGGGAAAGAAAGTCGGGAAATGGCCTGCGAGGGGAAAGGAGGGAAAGAAAGTCGGGAAATGGCCTGCGAGGGGAAAGAAAGTCGGGAAATGGCCTGCGAGGGGAAAGGAGGGAAAGAAAGTCGGGAAATGGCCTGCGAGGGGAAAGGAGGGAAAGAAAGTCGGGAAATGGCCTGCGAGGGGAAAGGAGGGAAAGAAAGTCGGGAAATGGCCTGCGAGGGGAAAGGAGGGAAAGAAAGTCGGGAAATGGCCTGCGAGGGGAAAGGAGGGAAAGAAAGTCGGGAAATGGCCTGCGAGGGGAAAGGAGGGAAAGAAAGTCGGGAAATGGCCTGCGAGGGGAAAGGAGGGAAAGAAAGTCGGGAAATGGCCTGCGAGGGGAAAGGAGGGAAAGAAAGTCGGGAAATGGCCTGCGAGGGGAAAGGAGGGAAAGAAAGTCGGGAAATGGCCTGCGAGGGGAAAGGAGGGAAAGAAAGTCGGGAAATGGCCTGCGAGGGGAAAGGAGGGAAAGAAAGTCGGGAAATGGCCTGCGAGGGGAAAGGAGGGAAAGAAAGTCGGGAAATGGCCTGCGAGGGGAAAGCAGGGAAAGAAAGTCGGGAAATGGCCTGCGAGGGGAAAGGAGGGAAAGAAAGTCGGGAAATGGCCTGCGAGGGGAAAGGAGGGAAAGAAAGTCGGGAAATGGCCTGCGAGGGGAAAGGAGGGAAAGAAAGTCGGGAAATGGCCTGCGAGGGGAAAGGAGGGAAAGAAAGTCGGGAAATGGCCTGCGAGGGGAAAGGAGGGAAAGAAAGTCGGGAAATGGCCTGCGAGGGGAAAGAAGGAAAAGAAAGTCGGGAAATGGCCTGCGAGGGGAAAGGAGGGAAAGAAAGTCGGGAAATGGCCTGCGAGGGGAAAGGAGGGAAAGAAAGTCGGGAAATGGCCTGCGAAGGGAAAGGAGGGAAAGAAAGTCGGGAAATGGCCAGCGAGGGGAAAGGAGGGAAAGAAAGTCGGGAAATGGCCTGGGAGGGGAAAGGAGGGAAAGAAAGTCGGGAAATGGCCTGCGAGGGGAAAGGAGGGAAAGAAAGTCGGGAAATGGCCTGCGAGGGGAAAGGAGGGAAAGAAAGTCGGGAAATGGCCTGCGAGGGGAAAGGAGGGAAAGAAAGTCGGGAAATGGCCTGCGAGGGGAAAGGAGGGAAAGAAAGTCGGGAAATGGCCTGCGAGGGGAAAGGAGGGAAAGAAAGTCGGGAAATGGCCTGCGAGAGGAAAGGAGGGAAAGAAAGTCGGGAAATGGCCTGCGAGGGGAAAGGAGGGAAAGAAAGTCGGGAAATGGCCTGCGAGGGGAAAGGAGGGAAAGAAAGTCGGGAAATGGCCTGCGAGAGGAAAGGAGGGAAAGAAAGTCGGGAAATGGCCTGCGAGGGGAAAGGAGGGAAAGAAAGTCGGGAAATGGCCTGCGAGGGGAAAGGAGGGAAAGAAAGTCGGGAAATGGCCTGCGAGGGGAAAGGAGGGAAAGAAAGTCGGGAAATGGCCTGCGAGGGGAAAGGAGGGAAAGAAAGTCGGGAAATGGCCTGCGAGGGGAAAGGAGGGAAAGAAAGTCGGGAAATGGCCTGCGAGGGGAAAGGAGGGAAAGAAAGTCGGGAAATGGCCTGCGAGGGGAAAGGAGGGAAAGAAAGTCGGGAAATGGCCTGCGAGGGGAAAGGAGGGAAAGAAAGTCGGGAAATGGCCTGCGAGGGGAAAGGAGGGAAAGAAAGTCGGGAAATGGCCTGCGAGGGGAAAGGAGGGAAAGAAAGTCGGGAAATGGCCTGCGAGGGGAAAGGAGGGAAAGAAAGTCGGGAAATGGCCTGCGAGGGGAAAGGAGGGAAAGAAAGTCGGGAAATGGCCTGCGAGGGGAAAGGAGGGAAAGAAAGTCGGGAAATGGCCTGCGAGGGGAAAGGAGGGAAAGAAAGTCGGGAAATGGCCTGCGAGGGGAAAGGAGGGAAAGAAAGTCGGGAAATGGCCTGCGAGGGGAAAGGAGGGAAAGAAAGTCGGGAAATGGCCTGCGAGGGGAAAGGAGGGAAAGAAAGTCGGGAAATGGCCTGCGAGGGGAAAGGAGGGAAAGAAAGTCGGGAAATGGCCTGCGAGGGGAAAGGAGGGAAAGAAAGTCGGGAAATGGCCTGCGAGGGGAAAGGAGGGAAAGAAAGTCGGGAAATGGCCTGCGAGGGGAAAGGAGGGAAAGAAAGTCGGGAAATGGCCTGCGAGGGGAAAGGAGGGAAAGAAAGTCGGGAAATGGCCTGCGAGGGGAAAGGAGGGAAAGAAAGTCGGGAAATGGCCTGCGAGGGGAAAGGAGGGAAAGAAAGTCGGGAAATGGCCTGCAAGGGGAAAGGAGGGAAAGAAAGTCGGGAAATGGCCTGCGAGGGGAAAGGAGGGAAAGAAAGTCGGGAAATGGCCTGCGAGGGGAAAGGAGGGAAAGAAAGTCGGGAAATGGCCTGCGAGGGGAAAGGAGGGAAAGAAAGTCGGGAAATGGCCTGCGAGGGGAAAGGAGGGAAAGAAAGTCGGGAAATGGCCTGCGAGGGGAAAGGAGGGAAAGAAAGTCGGGAAATGGCCTGCGAGGGGAAAGGAGGGAAAGAAAGTCGGGAAATGGCCTGCGAGGGGAAAGGAGGGAAAGAAAGTCGGGAAATGGCCTGCGAGGGAACAGGAGGGAAAGAAAGTCGGGAAATGGCCTGCGAGGGGAAAGGAGGGAAAGAAAGTCGGGAAATGGCCTGCGAGGGGAAAGGAGGGAAAGAAAGTCGGGAAATGGCCTGCGAGGGGAAAGGAGGGAAAGAAAGTCGGGAAATGGCCTGCGAGGGGAAAGGAGGGAAAGAAAGTCGGGAAATGGCCTGCGAGGGGAAAGGAGGGAAAGAAAGTCGGGAAATGGCCTGCGAGGGGAAAGGAGGGAAAGAAAGTCGGGAAATGGCCTGCGAGGGGAAAGGAGGGAAAGAAAGTCGGGAAATGGCCTGCGAGGGGAAAGGAGGGAAAGAAAGTCGGGAAATGGCCTGCGAGGGGAAAGGAGGGAAAGAAAGTCGGGAAATGGCCTGCGAGGGGAAAGGAGGGAAAGAAAGTCGGGAAATGGCCTGCGAGGGGAAAGGAGGGAAAGAAAGTCGGGAAATGGCCTGCGAGGGGAAAGGAGGGAAAGAAAGTCGGGAAATGGCCTGCGAGGGGAAAGGAGGGAAAGAAAGTCGGGAAATGGCCTGCGAGGGGAAAGGAGGGAAAGAAAGTCGGGAAATGGCCTGCGAGGGGAAAGGAGGGAAAGAAAGTCGGGAAATGGCCTGCGAGAGGAAAGGAGGGAAAGAAAGTCGGGAAATGGCCTGCGAGGGGAAAGGAGGGAAAGAAAGTCGGGAAATGGCCTGCGAGAGGAAAGGAGGGAAAGAAAGTCGGGAAATGGACTGCGAGGGGAAAGGAGGGAAGGAAAGAGGGGAAAAGGCCTGCGAGAGGAAAGGAGGGAAGGAAAGGGGGGAAAAG
>NC_091560.1:16735752-16740752 GCF_042767895.1 Penaeus vannamei
TCTGGAACCAAGTTGACAACTGCTTCCCCTTAAAAAGAACATCCACTCACCATCAGGAAAAAGCACGGGTCACCAACAGGATCAAAGACCTTATCCTGGCATGACAAAAAGCCTACAAAACAAAAAACATCGATGCAACAAAGTACTTGGCAAAAAAGGATAGACAAGAGATAAGATCGGCTAAGAAAAATCATCATAAGCAAATAATTGATAAAATCAGTGACGCAAATCCCAAATCGTGGTATAGCCATATTAGGAATTTAATCGGTGACAAAAGAAGTGACAGTTACCTCTCTCAGCGAAATTGCCGATTCGTCAGAACGCGCTGCTAACATCATCAACTGTCACTTTGCTAAAATCAACAAGTTACTCCCATCACTACAAACAACAGAACTGCCAGCTTACTTACCCTCGCACCCTCCACAAGCAATTGTCAGCGAATATGACGTGCATCAACATTTAAAAAGGATAACAATCAGTAAATTTGATCCCGACGCCATCCCGTCGAGATTACTACGAGAATTCGCTCCCGAGCTCGCCAACCCCTCTGCGACATCTTTACTAGCTCCATCACTGAGGGCGTTGTACCTGACCTATGGAAGTGTGCTATGTCCCAATTCACAAAACAAATCCTCTTAATATACTCGATGACCTTAGACCCATAACATTAACACCTATTCCATGCAAAATACACGAGAGAATAATTGCTAAGGAATTGTGGAAAACATTCGCCCCCAAAGTAGATCACGACAATTTGGAAACATCAAGGGTACCTCCACTGCCCACTACCTAGTTGACTTAATCATATATATCACTTCAAACGTAGATAAGTGACTCGAAGTCACCACCGTCACCATCGACCTGAGGAAAGTATTTGATCTCATCGATCACACCACCTTAATTAAGAAAATGATTTCTCAGTGTTTCCACGAGGGCTGGGTGAAGTGGATATCTTTCTTCATCAACCTTCGCTCCCAGAGGACTCGGGCAAGTAACAAAACATCTGATGAGATTGATCTTCATTGCGGCGTCCCTCAAGGAACGGTCCTCGGCCGATTATTGTCTCTTATAATGGTAAATGAGGACAAAATTCCTCACGTGAATATCTAAGAATATGTGAACGACATGACACTTGCACTAGCACACCAACCAGGGCAAGGCACCTTATTACAAGACGCCCTCAAACAAGTGCCAGAGTGGGATTCATCTGACAAAATGTCTGTCAACACACACACAAAAAAAAAAATGCATAGAAATAAATTCAAATTTAACAAATTAGCCGACAGTGGTAGTACTTTGAAAATAGGCGACGAACTCTTAACTCGGGCCAGAGATGAATCTATTGGGAATAGTTATCAGTGACAATCTAAGGTTATTCGCTAACACCAAGAAACTGATTTCAAAGTGCGGAAGTAAACTTTTCATGTTAACTAAATCAAAATCTTTTGGTGCGTCCCAAGAAGACCTCTTCCGCATATGGACGACTTTCCTTCGACCAATTTGTGAATATGCAGCACCAGTCTGGCAAATTGGAAAGACTTCAGAAAAGAGCATTGCAAACCATTCTTGGGTCAAACTACACCTCATATACAGATGCGCTAACCCAACGGCAAATTCCCTCCTTAAAATACCAGAGAAAATCCTTGACAGAAAAATTCGCACACATCTTTACATCTACGAGGCATCGGCACCTGCTTCCCGACTTGCGTCAATGAAGCAGACAGCTTCGTTAGGATATTAACAATAAATTATGTGAACCAAAGTGTCATACATCCAGATATCATATGTGTACTAAAGCCTATTGTATTAGACAAATGATAACTTTGTAAAGTAACAATTTTACGTTTGTAACTAAACAATAAATTCTTTCTTATTATTATCATTATACACACACACACACGCATATATATATATATATATATATATATATATATATATATATATATATATATATATATATATATATATATATATATACACACACACACACACACACACACACACACACATATATATATATATATATATATATATATATATATATATATATATATATATATATATATATATATGTTTATATACAAGTATATGGATGGGTGCTTCATGCTCAGCATAATGTGAAGCAATGGTGTGGTAACCTAAATAGTGCTTTACATGCCTTCTTGCTTGCAGCTGCCACCACTAGCATACCTGATGCAAAAAGGGAGCAGTTATGCATAAGACTCCCCTGCATGCTCATATCCTCTCCAGATGCGGTGCCTCCTTATAAAAGGCTCTAATATGACCTATATAGGTGTTTGTATTACTGGTGGCGGTAGTGATACACTGATGTGGTTTCACACACGAGATATAGAAAAAAACACTTATGCTGGTAGTCAGTGCTGAGTGTAAGAGCCGCTTTGGCTTGGCCCTGAAAGAGGGCCGCGCCGCGGAGGGGGGCTAGTAGGTCAACTCGAGAGCTGGGACATTGAGGGTGTGAGCAAGTCACGGGAAGGGTCGCCGAAGGTGTGAGGGAGAATGAGACCTCGGGTCAGCTGAGTTCAGCTTAAGTACCCTCTGGCTCGAGCGTGTTGATGATGGCGTGGGGTGCAAGCATGGCCTGGGTGAAGTGTGATCCACTCCCCATGTGGGTACGCTCATAGTGACTCTCGTGGACCACGCAATATGAATGCACGTGGTCTGTGAGATTGCAGGACTTGCAGTATGCTATATTGCTCGACAACCTACTCACGCCTCATCCTTGTGCCATCATCTGAATTCTAAAGGGTATTATCCTCGGACCCAATCTGCTGGTCATCTGGTCGCGTTCTTGATCGTGGTCGTCCTTATGTAGCTTGTCCTTGTCAGCCTCTTCTTGGTCCTTGGTGCATCCATCCCTCATCGACGTTCACATGTCCTCGAAAGTTTCGCCTAGGTCTTCCTTGACTTTGGGTTGTCCAGTCATCCTCGTAGTCCTCGTCCAGGTGGTACTCGGCGGCGTCTTCGTCCACACGTCGTTGCAGATTCGTCCAGGTCCTCAGCTGCGGCTCGTACCGACGTCCTCGTAGCCTGTGTCTGAGTCTACGGGCGTTTAGGCAGGAGCGTCCTTTCGTCTGCGGTCGGCTTATTTCTGCGCTGGGGAGCTCCTGGAGTTTAACCGATCTAAGGACGTCCAGGCAGGGGGTTTTCCATAGCATCCTGGGGCCTGCTCTGACGAGTTCCTGGTTCTTCACTGGATCTACGGGTTTCTGGCAGGCGGCGCCCGTCCACTTCATCTGGGCAGCTTAATGCCTGCTGTGACGAGTCCTTTGGCCTGCGGCGATCTTCTGGCGATGTTGATCTCACGGCATTGCAAAGCGATCGTGCTGCAGTTAGATCTCCTTTGATATCGTGTCGGATATACAGGGTCCACTTTATGCATTATGAACTAGATCATACATGTAAGGGCCAAGATAGTAAGAGAAAAAGAAAGACAACAGAGAGGGAGGGATGTTATTCGAGTGCTAGCCGATGTTTTTATATTATTTGCGATTTTTAATGTGTTATTTCATTTATTCATTTTTTTTTTCTTCTTTTATTTTTCAAGAAGTAAATAAGTGAGGGAGAGGAGAGTAGCGGTCCTCACAGGCCTGACTGAGCTACAAACCATCTCAGATAGATATAAGAATAGATAAGGGAAATGACATCGGTATCCA
The DNA here is from genome assembly GCF_042767895.1 of Penaeus vannamei. Lineage (NCBI taxonomy): Eukaryota > Metazoa > Arthropoda > Malacostraca > Decapoda > Penaeidae > Penaeus > Penaeus vannamei. Next base: position 16,739,427 of record NC_091560.1, read on the forward strand.
CGAGGATAAGTTGAACCGATTGTCATTTCATAAAGAAGAAAAATATGTTTTGTGCATTTCCACTAATCACGATTTGCAACGCCGCAAGGCAAAAGAATTGCCTTTGACTACGACAGAACAAATCCTATAAAGGAAGATTTGTATTTATTTACAGTGTCTGTTGAACTGCGTGGAAGAGTGTGTGAAATGATTGCATGTATGTTGTAACCCATCACAGTAGCAACATCGCAGGTAACAGAGATAACTTGCACTTACGACACAACAAATCCTATAGATGAAGATTTGATTTTACAGCATCTGTTGTCTGTGTGCATGAGTGTGTGTATATATATAAATATGAGTGTGAATAGCGTGAAGAGAAAGCGGGCTCACACAAAAATGGATCACAAACACGAATTTTAACGTTCATTTTAACAAATATTATACTCATAAATTTATTAATACAAGTATTCCAACTACCACATTGAATTCATTAAATGCTATGCGACTTAACGTATGCAATTATGAATGGTGACATGAAAAAAATATTCTTTTGCAAGCTTTCGCAATGCAAGCATCCCAGTTCAGAAGTGTTTTTTACCTTATCCTCGATAATTTAATCATAATTATGGATACGCTACAAAATCTGAACGATTGAGGAAATCATTTCTTGCTTACGCACGTTAGAGTACGCTAACCTTCTTTGACAGTGGGCTCTTTCCCTTTTACCCAATTTACCTGAACGAAATGAAGTGAACTGAACAAGACACATTTTTATCATTAGTCTTTACTCTACAATCTGTGAACGGCGCACACAGCTACAACTACGAATCACACAATTGCCGGAATTTTCCGGACATGCCAGCGGTAAAGAAAGCTGAAAAGACTGTGATTACAAAGCGAATCATCATTCTAGTTTAAACCCTAGTCCTGTTTCTAATCAGACGTTAATACAGGCTGGCACAGACTCAATATGTCGAACGAATGAGTTATGCTTCGGTTTCATTATAGCTACTCTCAAATGTAGAGTGCGCAGATCTATTATTCATTACGAAACCCTATGCATTCTGACATGATGAAAGGGGAAGATTTTTACGCTTTATTCATTAAATGAATTTACAAATGTTTGCTGTCAAAATTATATTCTCACGCCGGGAGAATGTCACCAAAATAGTAATGACGACTTAACTACAAAGTTTCCTCCCAACCCTCAACTGTAAGTGAAAGTGAGGTCTAGGGGGGGGGGGAGGGGTAACTGTTCCCTACAGAGAAATAAATTATAAGAGAGTGGAGTACATAGAATTTGTACATAATTGTGAATCACAAAATGAAAATTCTGTTCCAATT
>NC_091560.1:16782366-16784866 GCF_042767895.1 Penaeus vannamei
TAAGTGTATTTATAACTATGTGTCTTGTATGGCTAAACAGAACACTCTTCTTTTCGTGTTCATTGAAGACTGGCAATACTAGCAAATCATACCAGCCAGTGAGGTCACGCGGGGATGAAACCGTGCGATCCGACGGAGCATTAAAAAGCAAAGGGGTAACACAAGAAGGTCACCTAATCCAACACCATTCACAATCCATTTACAGTCTGGCCGAGTAATTAAAGTAACAGTGGAAATCGAATGCATGGAGATGTCTCAGCTAATATTTGTAAACAGTCTTCATGGCAGAAGATGACGGGGGAATGTAAAAGTTTCCTGATAATCTTTCTGTACATAGCTGCGAACCCAAACTTCACGTTGAAGGGATTCCGAAATTTCCCGAAACGAATTCTCTCTTAGACTGAGTGGCAGAGAACAAAAGAATAGGCTACACATAACATAACTAGGAGGATTGTTCTACGAGTACACGAGTTTCAAAACAACAACAAACGCCTCGTAACGGAGCTTCAAAGGCAAATGGATCACCTTCGCACTATCGTAAGACCAGTGGCACGGGATTCAACGCTGGAATTGTGAGGTATTGATACAACGAGAAAGAAATGGAAAGTTTGCGATTTCGGTAAGTAGCTGTGTGCAACAGGGTATTGAGAAGCTATCTTGAGCAACAATATGCTGACTGGGCCTCGAGAATAGGTCGCACCCTAGCGGCTATTAAGGGAAAAATGGAAATGGTTCGTTTTGGGGACCATTTATAAAGTTTAGGCCAACACAGACTCCCCTCGTATGTTGTTTGAAACTGAATATCAAAATAAATCCAGTCGGTGTGTTGACATTCATTCAATATTTGCCGAAGTTAAAATCACACTGGAGTTTTATTATAAACAAATAGTGCGAAATGCATACAAACACAGATTATTTCAGAAACAGTTGAAAATGCTCCCAAACGAAGTGAATAACAGATTGAAATAAAGAACCAACTCTTTTTTTTTTTTTTTTTTTTTTTGTCACCAAAGATCTAATAAGAAATTATATGGAAATAGTTGTCCATAAAAATGCGCAAATATAAGCCTAAAAGACTGACAATGTGCGAACATCGCTCTTCCTTATGAGGTCAACTGAACATCACATTCAAGAACTAAATATAAGTAGGAAAAAGAAAAACATTATTTGCTTTATTTGGTAATGTAGTATCAAATGACTTTCTCATTTTTGCAGAACTTTAGATATTGGTCAGTCAATATACAGTATCACAAAACTCTTTTTTCTAAAATATCGCATTTTGTTTAGCAATACAATATTCTGATATTATATTCTGTGTATGATATACTAAAACAAAAGCAGGTTCGAATTTCCATTTTCATTTCCCTTGTAAGTTAAAATATGATTGTTTTATGTAAATACATTTTTCCTCTGTAGTGTCCAGATCAGCACAGAACTGGATGAATGTATACATCGGAATTATTAATATAGAAACGTGGATCTGATTCATGTATCATGGCACTTCTACGGATAAATTTTAATGAAATTGCCCCCCCCCCCCACTCTCTCTCTCTCTCTCACCCTCTCCCTCCATCCCACTGTCTCTCTCCGTTTCTCTCACCCTATCCCTCCCTCTCTCTCTCTTTCTTTCTCACCCTCTCACTCCCTCCCCCCCCCCTCTCTCCTTCTCCCCCTCTCTCTCACTTTCTTTCTCCCCCTTTCACTCCTCCCCCTCTCTTTCTCTCTCTCTCTCTCTCTCACCCTATCCTTCCCTCCCTCTCTCTCTTTCTCTCTCACCCTCTCCCTCTCCATCTCTCTCTCTTTCTCTCTCACCCTCTTCCTCTCTCTCTCTCACCTTCTCCCTCTCTCTCTCTGTCTCACCCTTCCCCCCACCCTCTCTCTCTCTCTCTCTCTCTTTCTCTCGCCCTCTCCCTCCCTCCCTCTCTCTCACCCTCGAATCACCCCAATTCACAAATCTGGGTCTCGCAGTGACATATAGATTTATTGAAACCGCTGTTTATTCCAGAAATGAAACTCATCTGAGTGACAATAATATACTTAGGTCGTCTCAGTTTGGATTTCGGAAGAATTGTTTAACAAACTGCAGTTAATTCATTTGTAAACTATATCTAGAGCACATTTGAATCTAATGAATTCATTTTGGCTGTTTGTTTAGACTTGTCCAAGGCGTTTGACACGGTTGATTATTGTCCTCCTACATTATGGTATTGCCGGAACTCCTAATCTCTGGTTTAGATCATATCTTCTTCAAAGAAGACAATATGTACAATTAAATAATCAAAACTCATGCTATCTAAACACACAGCATGGTGTCCCACAAGGTTTAAAATTAGGTCCATTATTATTCATGTGATATATTAATGACATTGTGAACTCATCCTCTTACCTCAGATTTTTACTATATGCCGACGACAGCATTTTATATGCCTCGGGGAAATGTATTAAAGAAATGATAAGGACGACCAATAACGAGCTAGTAACTGTAAGTAAGAAGTTAGCG
>NC_091560.1:16789866-16794866 GCF_042767895.1 Penaeus vannamei
GAAGAAAAGCGCCGCCGTCGGGTTAGAGAAACGCGGATACTTATCCCGGAAGGTGTGCGGAGAGAAAGAAGCAAAGAGGAGAAAGAAATAATGGAAAAGAAAGCGATTCTTCCACGCCCCTCTGTCCTTCAGAAATCGGAGAATTCGTATTTATGAAATTGAAGTAAAAATGTCCTTAAAGAATCACGTAGCAGGGTGGCGTGTGTGTGCCTTATCCCTGGTTTCTGCGGGTGTGCTTTTGTATCTGTATATACGTATATACGTGTTTGCGTGAAGCTGCATGTGCGTATGTGGCTATTCATGTGTATGACATACCTCCCCTAAAGTTCATTGCAGAGAATATTGATTATACTGCTATTTTTATGAAGGGAAGCAAGGACTCGATCAATGTTGTACACTTGCTCTGTTAAGAAATTTAATTGGAAAGAATCGGGGCTTAGTAAGGGACGAATTATACATGGGGAGATACATGACGAATGGGGCAGCGGGACAGGTAAATCAACTGAGAGGGAGAGGGAGAGAGAGAGAGAGAGAGAGAGAGAGAGAGAGAGAGAGAGAGAGAGAGAGAGAGAGAGAGAGAGAGAGAGAGAGAGATAGAAGGGGGGGGGGGGAGAGAGAGAGTGCGTGTGAGCATGAATGTGTGTGTGCGTGTGGGTGATGTGCAGAGCAGTTGCAACTAAACATCAAGTGACCAGCCACAGTATGAGACTGTGGAGAGAAGTGGAAGGTTGGCTGAGGGGAAAAGTGGGCAGCAATATGGTTTCATACAAAGGAAATGCACTTCGTATGAAATATTGACCTGGAGCGCGCTGATGAAGCGGTTAAGAGGAGGCCAAGAGTTCGTTGCACTGAGTGTTCGCGGCTTTGGAGAAAGCTCAAGGCAAGGTGTCGAGAGAGGAGACTGTGTGAAGCATCAGTAGGAGAGGCGGAAGGATGGGCGGGTCCAAGGGGGGGAGGGGGGGCGGGACTGCCTTTTGGCTTGCAGTGGCGACGGATAGGCCTTTGGCGGAGGTGGACTGTGATGTTTGCAGATGGCAGTGAAAGAAGAGAGCAGGAAGAAGAGAACCTTGCGGGGTGAAGGCATGGCGAAGTGGAGGTACGGCGAAGTGGAGGCATGGCGAGGTGGAGGCATGGCGAAGTGGAGGCATGGCGAAATGGAGGCATGGCGAGGTGGAGGCATGGCGAGGTGGAGGCATGGCGAAGTGGAGGCATGGCGAGGTGGAGGCATGGCGAGGTGGAGGCATGGCGAGGTGGAGGCATGGCGAAGTGGAGGCATGGCGAGGTGGAGACATGCCGAGGTGGAGGCATGGCGAAGTGGAGGCATGGCGAGGTGGAGGCATGGCGAGGTGGAGGCATGGCGAAGTGGAGGCATGGCGAGGTGGAGGCATGGCGAGGTGGAGGCATGGCGAAGTGGAGGCATGGCGAGGTGGAGGCATGGCGAAGTGGAGGCATGGCGAGGTGGAGGCATGGCGAGGTGGAGGCATGGTGAGGTGGAGGCATGGCGAAGTGGAGGCATGGCGAGGTGGAGGCATGGTGAAGTGGAGGTACGGCGAAGTGGAGGCATGGCGAAGTGGAGGCATGGCGAGGTGGAGGCATGGCGAAGTGGAAGCATGGCGAAGTGGAGGCATGGCGAAGTGGAGGCATGGCGAAGTGGAGGCATGGCGAAGTGGAAGCATGGCGAAGTGGAGGCATGGCGAAGTGGAGGCATGGCGAAGTGGAGGCATGGCGAGGTGGAGGCATGGCGAAGTGGAGGCATGGCGAGGTGGAGGCATGGCGAAGTGGAGGCATGGCGAGGTGGAGGCATGGCGAAGTGGAGGCATGGCGAAGTGGAAGCATGGCGAAGTGGAGGCATGGCGAAGTGGAGTCATGGCGAGGTGGAGGCATGGCGAAGTGGAGGCATGGCGAGGTGGAGGCATGGCGAAGTGGAGGCATGGCGAAATGGAGGCATGGCGAAGTGGAAGCATGGCGAAGTGGAGGCATGGCAAAATGGAGGCATGGCGAAGTGGAAGCATGGCGAAGTGGAGGCATGGCGAGGTGGAGGCATGGCGAAGAGGAGGCATGGCGAGGTGGAGGCATAGCGAGGTGGAGGCATGGCGAAGTGGAGGTATGGCGAAGTGGAAGCATGGCGAGGTGGAGGCATGGTGAAGTGGAGGTACGGCGAAGTGGAGGCATGGCGAAGTGGAGGCATGGCGAAGTGGAGGCATGGCGAAGTGGAAGCATGGCAAGGTGGAGGCATGGCGAGGTGGAGACATGGCGAGGTGGAAGCATGGCGAAGTGGAGGCATGGCGAGGTGGAGACATGGCGAGGTGGAGGCATGGCGAAGTGGAGGCATGGCGAAGTGGAGGCATGGCAAAATGGAGGCATGGCGAAGTGGAAGCATGGCGAAATGGAGGCATGGCAAGGTGGAGACATGGCGAGGTGGAGGCATGGCAAAATGGAGGCATGGCGAAGTGGAAGCATGGCGAAGTGGAGGCATGGCGAGGTGGAGGCATGGCGAAGTGGAGGCATGGCGAGGTGGAGGCATGGCGAGGTGGAGGCATGGCTAGGTGGAGGCATAGCGAGGTGGAGGCATGGCGAAGTGGAAGCATGGCGAAGTGGAGGCATGGCGAGGTGGAGGCATGGCGAAGTGGAGGCATGGCGAGGTGGAGGCATGGCGAAGTGGAGGCATGGCGAGGTGGAGGCATGGCGAAATGGAGGCATGGCGAAGTGGAGGCATGGCGAGGTGGAGGCATGGCAAAATGGAGGCATGGCGAAGTGGAGGCATGGCGAAATGGAGGCATGGCGAGGTGGAGGCATTGCGAAGTGGAGGCATGGCGAAGTGGAAGCATGGCGAAGTGGAGGCATGGCGAGGTGAAGGCATGGCGAGGTGGAGGCATGGCGAAATGGAGGTATGGCGAAGTGGAAGCATGGCGAAGTGGAGGCATGGCGAGGTGGAGGCATGGCGAGGTGGAGGCATGGCGAAATGGAGGTATGGCGAAGTGGAAGCATGGCGAAGTGGAGGCATGGCGAGGTGGAGGCATGGCGAGGTGGAGGCATGGCGAAGTGGAGGCATGGCGAGGTGGAGGCATGGCGAGGTGGAGGCATGGCGAAGTGGAGGCATGGCGAGGTGGAGGCATGGCGAGGTGGAGGCATGGCGAAGTGGAGGCATGGCGAAATGGAGGCATGGCGAAGTGGAAGCATGGCGAAGTGGAGGCATGGCGAGGTGGAGGCATGGCAAAATGGAGGCATGGCGAAGTGGAAGCATGGCGAAGTGGAGGCATGGCGAGGTGGAGGCATGGCGAAGTGGAGGCATGGCGAAGTGGAGGCATGGCGAAGTGGAAGCATGGCGAAGTGGAGGCATGGCGAGGTGGAGGCATGGCGAGGTGGAGGCATGGCGAAGTGGAAGCATGGCGAAGTGGAGGCATGGCGAGGTGGAGGCATGGCGAGGTGGAGGCATGGCGAAGTGGAGGCATGGCGAGGTGGAGGCATGGCGAAGTGGAGGCATGGAGAGGTGGAGGCATGGCGAAGTGGAGGCATGGCGAGGTGGAGGCATGGCGAAGTGGAGGCATGGCGAAGTGGAGGCATGGCGAAATGGAGGCATGGCGAAGTGGAGGCATGGCGAGGTGGAGGCATGGCGAAGTGGAAGCATGGCGAAGTGGAGGCATGGCGAGGTGGAAACATGGCGAGGTGGAGGCATGGCGAGGTGGAGGCATGGCAAAATGGAGGCATGGCGAGGTGGAGGCATGGCGAAGTGGAGGCATGGCGAAGTGGAAGCATGGCAAAGTGGAAGCATGGCGAAGTGGAGGCATGGAGAGGTGGAGGCATGGCGAGGTGGAGGCATGGCGAAGTGGAAGCATGGCGAAGTGGAGGCATGGCGAGGTGGAGACATGGCGAGGTGGAGGCATGGCGAGGTGGAGGCATGGCAAAATGGAGGCATGGCGAAGTGGAGGCATGGCGAGGTGGAGGCATGGCGAAGTGGAGGCATGGCGAGGTGGAGGCATGGCGAAGTGGAGGCATGGCGAAGTGGAAGCATGGCGAAGTGGAGGCATGGCGAAGTGGAGGCATGGCGAAGTGGAAGCATGGCGAAGTGGAGGCATGGCGAGGTGGAGGCATGGCGAGGTGGAGGCATGGCGAAATGGAGGTATGGCGAAGTGGAAGCATGGCGAAGTGGAGGCATGGCGAGGTGGAGGCATGGCGAGGTGGAGGCATGGCGAAGTGGAGGCATGGCGAGGTGGAGGCATGGCGAGGTGGAGGCATGGCGAAGTGGAGGCATGGCGAGGTGGAGGCATGGCGAGGTGGAGGCATGGCGAAGTGGAGGCATGGCGAAATGGAGGCATGGCGAGGTGGAGGCATGGCGAGGTGGAGGCATGGCAAAATGGAGGCATGGCGAAGTGGAAGCATGGCGAAGTGGAGGCATGGCGAGGTGGAGGCATGGCGAAGTGGAGGCATGGCGAAGTGGAGGCATGGCGAAGTGGAAGCATGGCGAAGTGGAGGCATGGCGAGGTGGAGGCATGGCGAGGTGGAGGCATGGCGAAGTGGAAGCATGGCGAAGTGGAGGCATGGCGAGGTGGAGGCATGGCGAGGTGGAGGCATGGCGAAGTGGAGGCATGGCGAGGTGGAGGCATGGCGAAGTGGAGGCATGGAGAGGTGGAGGCATGGCGAAGTGGAGGCATGGCGAGGTGGAGGCATGGCGAGGTGGAGGCATGGCGAAGTGGAGGCATGGCGAAATGGAGGCATGGCGAAGTGGAGGCATGGCGAGGTGGAGGCATGGCGAAGTGGAAGCATGGCGAAGTGGAGGCATGGCGAGGTGGAAACATGGCGAGGTGGAGGCATGGCGAGGTGGAGGCATGGCAAAATGGAGGCATGGCGAGGTGGAGGCATGGCGAAGTGGAGGCATGGCGAAGTGGAAGCATGGCAAAGTGGAAGCATGGCGAAGTGGAGGCATGGAGAGGTGGAGGCATGGCGAGGTGGAGGCATGGCGAAGTGGAAGCATGGCGAAGTGGAGGCATGGCGAGGTGGAG
>NC_091560.1:16821111-16828611 GCF_042767895.1 Penaeus vannamei
TGATCGAATTCTCAATTCTAAATCTCACAATGACAAAAGATCAATATTCCATGCCTAGCCTAAAGGCACAAGCACAAAGGGTCATTGAACAAATAACTCCGCCGGGTAGTATAACTGACTACATGGACGGATCCGTGGATCCAATAAACCATACTGCAGGCGCCGGCTTTGCAACAAAGGATACCACAGCATCCATTAGGGTCACTGACAATGCCTCAACGCTTCAAGCTGAAACAGTTGCGATCATGGAAGCATTGACACACGCGTCCCTGAGGGGAGAGCACGTTGTCATTCATACAGATTCAAGAGCAACTATTGACAGCTTACAGCATAGCATGCCCCAGATAACATCTACCTCTTGACAACAGTACTAAACATAGCCCAAAGAATCCTTAGTCAAAGTAGAAGAATCATCATAAACTGGGTCCCAAGCCACATAGGCATTTAAGGGAACGAGCTTGCTGATAAACTAGCCGAAAAGGGCAGGGGTATGTCCCCATCCTCCATGATCGTTAAACCCAGCCGAAGGGGACTGACCCAAGGTACCAAAGTTGCAGCGTGTGCGGTCGTCTGGGGAGCACATAGAGAAAACATCACAAAATCGCTCGCTGCCAAGTGGTGCTCAGATGCTTCAGGCTATGAGCCACTTGCCCTTCCTCCAAATACAAAAAGAGGTACCGAAGTCATACTATTCAGACTAAGACTAGGTTACCAATGCGCTTGGCAAATTATTGACAATGAGACTGCGAGGTTATGCAAACACTGCAGCGAGCCTAACGCCACCCTGTTACATTACTTGCAGAATTGTGTACAGACACAATTTCTGAGGCAGGGACCACCCACCACAGCCGCCGGGCTGGTAAAAAGGGTGTGCAACATGCTTTCTCCGTGGCAGCTGGATCGCTTGCTAGCAATCCAGCCACCGCGATAAGCATGCAGTTCAAAGAAAACATCTGAGTTAACTAGAAATAGTTAACACAGGCCGGGCCACTCCAGAGAAAAGGCCCGGGCGAAGCATGACTTCGCAAATCTAACTGAACTGAACTGAACCGAGTTCAGCACTCACGATCCTCCAGCAAGACACAGCGCAGCAGCAACTAGGCCTACCCAGGCCTTAGCCGACGGGTGAGCCGCCACGGCTCTCCCTGGCGATCTCCAGCACACCGGCCATACCTGTGGGCACTCACACCCAAACCCAAAAGCTCCTTAAAGAGATGATTGACACCAGTCCATGGCGGATACCAATCCATCGCCACACTCGTGACTTTCCAGAGTGACACAAATTCCCAGCCCTCTGGAGTATTATGGTTATCGCTCGCTCGCTTAGCTCCCTCACTGGAGGGGGAGTACCTGTAGCCAACCCCTGCAACCTGCAGCGCGGCATACTTCCCCCAGGTTGGGTCCAGGTCCACAGCCTGTCCTCTCACCCTCACCATCAGCAGCTTTTCGACGACGCATACCGAGACCTGATTGGTTGACCACGGACACCTCACGGCTCGCCTATTCGACCGCAGGCTCCCCTCGTTCCCGGGTGGCTGGCACAGCTCAGGACCACTTAAGGGGACCGTCTGCTTTTTTTTTCGATTTTTCGATTTATCTTGCCGATTTTGATGAAACTCACACCCTTTTATTTGGGCCCCTTCCCATTGCCTGTGGTCGATTTTTTTCGAAATCGCCCGAACAGTTTTTGAATTATTGTCAAAAAAACGAAAAATGCGAAATTCGCCATTTTGAAAATGCAGCACCTGGGTCAAAGGATTCAGACTTCAGAAACGGCAAGACATTCAATTTTATTTGATTTTTGCACAGAACTACCTTATATCTACAACTTGATCGAGAGCGTTTTTTCGATTTCGACTTCAATTTTATTTTGTGAATTTTTGAAGTTGGGTACTTCAAGAAAAAAAAAAAGGTAAAAATTTTCTTACATTGACCACTTTTACAAGAAGTACAGGCAAAAACTGCGAAAACGCTCTCGATCACGTTGTAGATATTTTATTTTTCTACAAAATGAGCCATAATATGTTAATTTTGGACATATGGTGTGCCCGGAATCCTTTGACCCACCCCTAATGGTGGAGTTCCGAGATATCGGCATTTTGCGTTTCTCTATCTTTCCAAGGCTATCTTGATATCAACAAAACAAGGCATAAGATTAGTCTTCCTACACCATAATCCTCTATCATCTACCTGCATTCCGAAGTCTTGCGGACATTGCCAGCACGTAACGGTTTCTCAAAATCTTACGTATAGTGCGGAGTGGTGGCAGTGATCTGGGGGTCTATAGGCCTACATTGACCATTTTTAAAAATTTCTCAAAAATCCAAAGAAAATCATACAGCCATTCTGATTTCATGTTTGAATAGAACTATCTTTCTACTATTATATGCAGAAGCCATTTTTGAGAAGTTGACCTTACTTTTTTCTTGGTGAATATTTTCCGAAGGTGACTATTTTAACACCCTAATAGGAGATTTTGGAAACATATGTCACTTTTACAAGAACCACGTGAAAATATTGCAAATCCTCATGGCAGTATGTAATAGAACTATTATTCAGCTACAAAATGAGCCATAATACTTTAAAATCGGACCGATTATACGTGTGCTATGCGTAAAAATATGAAGGACGTAAAAAATGCGATCTTATTCCTTTTTATTATGTTTACATTTTACATGACAAATCATGTACAGAATACTTGTATTTGATATAATTATCTATCATATACCTATTATTGATGCTCTAATGAGGTTTTACAACGTATAATATTTGTCGAAAGAATAACTTTTCTCCAGTCGGACGGGTACCAAACACATACTTTTCCCCACGCGACGGGGCCGTCCTGGACCGTGAAAATCGTCTTTTTAAATCTGCGGAATAACTCTACGGGGTCACGTAGCCAAATTTCACTCTCAGACCCCGTGGAAAGTCGAAAAACAATTACATGGCGATGTGAAACTATGTATATAAGGTATATGAGCACATATAGATAATTTTCGTGTACCCCATGACCTTTTGTTTATTTATATTGTTACTACCGTTTGTTTCTTTGTTTGTTTATTGATTGTTTATTTGTTGTTTTTTTGATTATTAGTTTGTGTTTTCTAATATTTCTAAAAGTTATGAACACATTTTAACGAGATTTTAACCAAAAGTGAGTTTTAACCTAACTTAGAGTTTATTGCAGTTTGGTGGTGATGCGGACTATGGTTTGGATCCAGGAATTTTTTTTTCTAACTCGAAAAGTTATGAATAGATTTGAATAAAATTTTAACCTGAGGTTTGTCTTAGCCTAATTAATATTCCATATAATTTTGGTGGTGATCCTGAATATTTGGCAAAACTACCCCCCATGGGTGGGGGGGGGAGGTTTGCATTTTCGAAATTTTTTGCTCATAGATCAAAGTAACTATGTATGATGAAAACATAAAGATAAGAAAATACACCATATGAAAAACATATCATGTTTAGTTATTTCTATGGAAAATTTCTTCATTGCCGTTTTTTGGACGCTTGCCGGATTTTTGAAATTATTCCGAAAAAAAGAAGGTTGGTCTCATCTTATGTGAAATTTGATAAGCTTTCAGAAAATAACCTCATATTTTTATTATCTCTAATCATTGCGTCACAATTGCCGATTTTCAAAGGTACCATCAAAAAAATAATATTTCGGTCGACATCAAAAATCGCTGCTACCACCTAAAAAATAACGGTCGAGCCTTGACATTTTCAGGGGAGAAGCGGGGGACTAGAAACTACTTGCAACTGCATTAAAGTCAATTTCGGCAAGAGGGGCGAAAATCGCCGAAAAATCAGCAGAAGGTCCCCTTAAGCTCCCGCACCCGGGCCGAGTTCATCACTCACGATCCTTCACCTGAGCAAGATACAGCAAGCAGCAACCAGGCCTACCCAGGCCTTAGCCGACGGGTGAGCCGCCCCGGCTGTCCCCGGCGATCTCCAGCACACCAGCCATACCTGTGGGCACTCACACCCACACCCAAAAGCTCCTTAAAGAGATGATTGACATCAGTCTATGGCGGATGCAAACCCATTGCCATAGAGTGCATGTGTGCGCCCATGCAGACACTGTTCATATGCTCGTGCGCTAATATGAGCGCAGGTGCATATGTGCACATGTTCATGTGTAAATATGTGTACAGGTTCATGTGAGCGTAGATGCGCTTAAATCCATGTGTGGATACATGGGTACGTATGCTGCTGTTAGTCTATGTATGGCTATATGCTTCCATATAGCTTTGTGATAGAGTACAATAGGTAGGGGTATGCTTATGTCTGTGTGTGTATGTATATGTATATAGGTGTACAAATAAGTATATGTATGTATGTATGTATGTGCGAAAGAGTAAGTTAAATGTAAAGCAAGTACAGGTGTATACACATATATAAAGGGGGGGAAGGACACTAGTGTATGTTTACAAATGTATGTGCTCATACACGGATGCGCAAGCAGATGCATGGATAGATATATGCGTATATATAGTGATATGTATGTTTGCGAGGTGTGCATAAAGAGGTGTTCGCATATATATGGGTGAGTATACACTCATGTATACTCACTCACTTATCAATAATATATAACAAGCGCATAAAGGGACAGGCGATGTGAACATATGACCAGGTTTGAGTATGATGGGCATGTGTGTAGTTATTTATAACGTAGGAATATATACCCATATCCATAAGTATAGATGCAAATATATAGGTGTGTGCTCGCATATGCATATGTGCAGGAGCGAGCGTGTGCATGGTATTTAGAGCATGTGCGGGAATAAATGTGTCTGCATCAGGTGCACATACGCACAAGTGAAGTTGATAAATAAAATAAAAATCACACATATATGCACGCTCCTAAGTCCACACGAAGTAGGACCAAACCTACTGGTGGGACTTATCAGTGGCATTCCGGCTGAATACTCCCCCTCCCACCAAGATACACCTAAGCCAGTAGGTGGGAGGTAAATCGGCTGTCCACCTCCATGAAAAGACACACCCAGCGATGGCCCTCATTCCCCGGAGGCGAAGGAGCCCCTGGTTACAGCGGCGATCAGGATCGCTCCGGAGCAGGGGGTGCTAAAAATATCCGGGTAAAGACAGGCCGCCCCACGTTGACGAACCTTTGCACATACAATATAAGAACCACGAGAACTGAATCCGACTTACTAGCTTTACTGGAGGAACTCTCTTCCATTAAATGGGATGTAGTAGACGGACGCGTGCTCTATTGGAGAGGAAAACCTCAGGGTAGCAAACAGTAATTAGGGGTAGGGTTCATACTACACAAACGCTTAGAAAACATCATAGAATTCTGTGATGTAAGCCAAAGAGTGGCTTCTGTAATAATAAAACTAAACAATAGGTACAACTTAAAAATTATTCAAGTCTATACTCCAACCTGCAGCCCCAGTGATGAAGAAATAGAGAGCTATGAAGATGTTCATTTAGCCAGTGAGAGAACAAAAACCCATTTCACAATAATTATGGGAGATTTTAATGCCAAAATAGGTAAAAAGACAGAGGGAGAAACCGCAGTAGGGAACCATGGAATAGGCACCAGGAATGAGAGGGGACAAATGCTAGTCGACTTTGCAGAGGCTTGATCACTCAATGTCATGAATACATTCTTCGAAAAAAGACTAGAACGGAAGTGGACATGGAAGTCGCCTTCTGACGTCAAAAACGAAATTGACCATAATTTCAAATGGGCGCGATATAATAAAAATTGTAGAGGTTATCAACAAAGTAAATATTAGCAGCGACCATAGAATGGTGAGAGGCGAAATTAAAATACACCTGAGATGGGAAAGGAATAAACTAATGTGTAAACCACAGCCAAACTTAGCTAACTTGAGGATCAGAGCAACAGAATTTAGCCTAAACAACCAAAACAGATATTCACTCCTCCGCGACGATCTCAACATCGACCAAATTAATAAACAGTTCAATGACATAATAAAAGAAGCTGCACTTGAAGTAGGCGGCAAGAACGACAAACGAATCTCCAGCAAGCTCTCGGTAGAAACTAAACAGCTCATGCAAAAACGTAGAGCCATGAAAGTATCGTCAAACAGGGACAAGATAGAATTGGTTGAACTAACAAAGACCATAAACAAAAAGAAGAGGGAAGATGTACGAAATTCAATACTCAAATAATAAATGAAGCAGTGATTTCAGGTACCAGCATGAAAGCAGCTAAAAGAAGACTAGGAATAGGGAGAAATCAAATGTATGCAATTAAGAAACCAGATGGAGAAGTAACATATAACAAGAATGAAATCATCAAAGTAGTGGAAGATTTTTACAGGGATCTGTACAACTCAAAAGAACAGCCACAAATAGAAGCAAACGCGGTAACTAGCGACGTGCCTAATTTCACAAAAGAAGAAATAAAAAGAGCACTCAAAGGCATGAAGAGAGGGAAAACACCAGGCGAAGACGGAATTAGTATAGACCTCATATTAGATGCAGGAGACATCGCAACAGTGAAACTAGCTAATCTTTTTAACAAATGTCTTCTCAGCGGAAAAACTCCGAAAGACTGGAAAAATGCAACAATTATCTTGTTACACAAAAAAGGCGATAAAAAGGAATTAAAAAATTACCGACCCATAAGCCTCCTTTCGGTTACTTACAAACTGTTCACGAAAGTCATTACAGCTCGCATCTCTGACAGTCTGGATTCCAGCCAGCCTAGAGAACAGGCAGGCTTCCGCAGCGGATTCTCAACAACAGATCACATCCACACGCTCACCCAAATAAGAGTAAAAGTAAACGAATATAGGAAACCCCTGTGTATGGCATTCATCGACTATGAAATGGCATTTGACTCTGTACAAATACCAGCAGTATTAGGTGCTATTCAACAACAGGGAGTTGAGGAGGTATATTGTAATATATTGGAAGATATATACAAAGATGGGACAGCAACCATCAAGCTCCACGGAAACCGATAAAATACCAATTAAAAAAAGTCGTTAGACAGCCTGCCTCGAGGAAATATTCAAGAAACTAGAATGGGAAGGGAAGGGTATCAAAATAGGAGACGAATACCTAAACAACTTAAGATTTGCAGACGACATTGTTCTCCTAAGTGAATCAGCTGATGAACTGCAGCAATTAATAAACGATCTGAATGGAGAAAGTTTAAAAGTCGGACTTAAGATGAACAAGAAAAAGACAAAGGTAATGTTCAAGTTTATATACCTAGGACAACTCGTGCAGACAGGCACATCTAGTGAAGAGGAAATAAAGCGACGAATCAGTCTAGGCTCGAGTGCCTTCGGCAGGCACAGTAGAACACTAAGAGGTTCCTTGCCATTGTGCTTAAAAAGAAAAGTCTTTAACCAATGCGTCCTCCCAGTTATGACCTATGGATCAGAAACATGGACTACAACCAGGTTACTGGAGAGGAAACTAATAAGCCCCCAGAGAGGGATGGAAAGATCGATGATGGGAATTAGCCTGAGAGATCGGAAGAGGGCG